>NC_056741.1:1267000534-1267033034 GCF_019279795.1 Protopterus annectens | reverse complement strand
ACTATCGCCCTATAAGCTTGACTAGCTTGGTCTGCAAAGCCATGGAACGCATTATCATGGAGCCTATTAACAGGGACATTGGGAACCTCCAGACACTGGACCCCACCCGGTTCGGCTTTGTTAAAGGCAGATCTTGCCTCCTGAACTTGGTCGACTTCTTCGAAACAGTCACCAAGGCCATAGATGAAGGGAAGGTGGTCCACACAGCATATCTGGACCTCGCTAAGGCGTTCAACACCATCCCACACTCAGGAATCATAGACAAACTCACCAGCTTAAATATCAACCCCCATGTCACGAGATGGGTTGCCAATTGGCTCTCAGACAGAACCCACACGGTAAGAGTGGTAGGCGCCATGTCTGACTCTAAACCAGTCACAAGTGGAGTCCCACAGGGCTCAGTCCTGGGACCCCTCCTGTTCGGTATATATTTCTACGAAGTACTGGCAAAGGCGGAGGGACTGTGGCTAACCAAGTTCGCAGATGACTGTAAATTGGGTGCAATAATTGACTCTCCAGCTGACACAGACATCCTGCAAAAGGGTCTCACAGAGACAAACACCTGGTGTCAAAGTCACGGCCTCAAGCTAAATGCCAAAAAATGCATAGTAATCCCATTTGGGAAAAACAAAGTACCTACAAACTACCACATAGATGGGAATCCACTAAGTAAAGAAGAAGTAATTAGAGACCTGGGTACCCAAGTAGATAGCATGCTCTCCTTTGATAACCACATAGCCAAAACGGTCAGGAAATCCTTCTATGTGGCACACCTGATCACAAAGGGTTTCTCATCCAGATCCAAGGAGGTGATTGTGCCCCTTTACTCCTCACTCATTAGGCCCATAATAGAGTACAATGCCCCATTTGGGATGTACCTCACTAGACACCTGCAACAACTAGAAAGACCACAGAAGTACCTCACTAAGAGGATTAAGGGCCTTAAACAACTACCCTATGAAGCACAACTAAACAAGCTCCAGCTCTTCTCAGTCGCTTACCGTCTGCTCAGAGGTGACCTATGCCTGACCTTTAGGGCCATATCAAACCCTGAACTAATGGACATGCTTCACCTCAAAAAACGAGATCCCTCAGAACCACTCGTTGTAGCAACTTGAACCTATGTACAACAATAAACAGGACATGCTGGAGGGATAGATTCCTGTCCCAGCGACTCCCCTCACTCTGGAATAGAATCCCAATCCATATTCAACAGAGCTCCTCTCTGACCCTCTTCAAGAGAAATCTTGAGTGGATGGGTAATTGTAAGTTCTACCCTGGGATCACTTCAGGAGCCCTGTTGACAGAGGCCCAAGTTACTAATCTAATGGGGAGGCGAAAGCCATCACTCTGTGGCTAGGCTTATAAATGCCCATGGGCAGATAGCCTAGTACTTACCTATGAACCTATGATTTCCTTTTCATAATGCTTTTAATGCAAAAACACACATGAAACGTTTGTTAAAGTAAATTCAGCTGTATGTTATGGTGGATATCAATGGTCACATTTTCTTAGTAGACTAGAAAATGGTTGTGCACTGTACTGGTGGAAGGACTGATTCGTGGGTAAATACTAGGCTGTCAGTCTGGAGACCATCACAAGCATAGCCACAGGCCAGAATCAGACTCGGTACCTTGTAAAACTGAGGTACAAGACCTTAACCAGTATGCAAAACTCTCCCTCATCAATGTTGGTGGAAGTCTTTTACCATGGATCTTTGTATCAGATATGCATCCCTTCTGGAAGGATGTCTCAAAGTATAAAAGACCTTGTTCTAATCTGTATCAGTGCACCTAGTTGATAAGGGTTACCACCTGTCTCTCTCTGTCTGCACAGCAGTCCTGATTTGGGCAGTTTTGTCCTGTGTGTGTTTGGGGGAGGGGGGTTGAAAATGGTAAATGTGTTGATACTTTACAAGAAAAAAATATTTTCTGACTTTTCTGTAAATGTCACTGAAATCTTTGAAACTACATTTTTAAGTCATCTTAATATGGAAGTTAGTATAAATAACCAGAATTTAAAGTTTAGCATTTCAGTACTGTGATGCTGCTTATGTAAATTTGTCAGAAGAGGTGACAACTTCCTTTAAATCCCTGACTGATTTAGTTGCCCATCTAGGATTGACAGCAGTACCTGACAAGGTAAACTACAGATTTCTGTGTCTGGTATGTCATTCAGTTGGAGACAAATTTCTGTGCAAAGTATGTGAGAAGCAAAGTAAGTGGACTTTCCCTTTCCTTAGATTCCAAGGCAAGGAAATGTAAACTACAAGCAGTTTTCTGGTACCTACACAATACTGGAACCATATTGTAGGAAGAAAAGCATCCTAAGGATTGGGATTAAACTGTAGGAGAGGGTGGAGTTTTCCTTTAATATTTAGTGTACTAATACTGCTTGCACTGACTTCACTATCAAAACAGTGAGTTTGTTTTTGTACTGTAATTGGTTTACTTGTTTTTGCTGGTGGCGGAAGGAAGTTTCCAGGCTATTTGTTTTGTATTGAAATTAAAATACTCCGTAACAAGTCCACCCAAACGTAAAACCAATCTCCAAGCAGTTATAGTTGCTTCTGCCCCCAGAGTCATTCCTGTCCGTATCATGGACCAGCATTTCCCCAGAACTTTTGTAGCCAGCCTGATTGAGGTTATCTTGAGGCGGTTCTTGTTATAGGTTATTGTAAGAACTACAGATATACTCTTACCAAGCTGAGCAAGGAAAGCGTGACTTTAGTGGCTTGTCTGGTTATCAGAATACATCCGATCACTCATACACTCCCAAGTCCTTGAACAAGTACCTGTATGACTCTTGTTATATTCCATAAGTACCAGTATGGCTCTCATAATCTGGAAGTCAGTGTCTTCAGGTGCATCTCCTTGGTATTTATGAAGAAACACATGATGAATCTCTCAGGCTTTCTCTCCAAGGCAGGTGTGAACTAGCATTGAGCAGTATTCCATCTTCTCCTGCAACTGGCTCCTCTAAGGTTTTGATTAAAGGGTTCGTGGTCTGCACTAACATTAAAAGGGTTCGTGGTCTGCACTCTTGTGGGAGGAGAGGCTGGACTCTGCTCTTCTGAGCTGGAAATTTCTGGTTAAAGGCTTATAGTGCCTGCATATTTGAACTGTTTCTTACTGAAATTGGTACACCTTGTTTGCTGTAGCATAGACTAGATCCAGGCCTGCTGAACCTAGCTTTATTTGTATGCTGCTTGTTTGTTTGCTTGTTATTTCCCTGAAACGCTAATTCCACCTAAAACGTGGCTTTTCAGCGCTTCCGTGGATCCCTAGTGATATCTGCATTGCTTACTGTACTTATTTCCTTGTTTCACTTGAAAGAAAGTTACTGTTTATCATTTTTGCATTTAAGTTACCTGTAACACATTGCATTTAAGTTACCTGGCACTTGCTCACTAAAGCAATTATATAAGTCAGTACTAAAATATTAAAAGCACTACACCCTCACAAACTCCCCTTGAGTACCTCGTTCCCCATTGGCCCTTTTTTTTAAATTATAAAGGAATTCCCAATACTATTCTAGCATGTCCAAAGGTCAGTTGTCAATCTCCTCTCCAGTCCAGCTGGTGAATCTGGGAATCTTGAGGCAATGTTACAACTGCCTCATGTACACAGACAACCCTCTCCTCCTCCCAACAAATTCCAACACATGTGAGAGATGCAACCATATAGCCATACTGGAGGCTAAGCTCTCTCAACTCAGTACTGGCGAAACCAGTCAGAAGGAGAAGGAAACCACACTCACTACAATTCCAGTCTCACATAGACCTACCACGACAGCAAACCAAACACATAAACACACAAAAACATACTCGGAGGCTCTAAATAAAAATCTGCCTAAGCAGCAGAGACCTCCAAAGCAGACACCCAAGCAACTGCTACCCCAAAACAAAACACGTGCAACACATAGCTCACAAAGCCAGTGTGCCGAACAGTCACAGCCCTTAAGGCTAAACAACACACCTGATACACTTGTAACAGGTGACTCTATCGTCAGGCACACTGACGTCCCACTCACCAGGCTAAACAAGGAGAAGGTCACGGTGAGCTGCCTGTCGGGTGCTAGGATCCGCCACATAACACAAGCACTCAGGTCACTCCAAGGCAAGTACAAATATGACTCAGTCATTGTCCATGCTGGTGTGAATGACCTGAGACGTACCTCCCTAGACTACATGAAAAGAGACAGAGGAGCTCTCTGAGCATGTAGCCCAGGCCGGTATGACCCTGACCTTGAGTAGCATCTTACCCTCACCAAGAATGATGCCACAATATGAAGACAAGATGATCAATTTCAACAATTGGCTTAAGTATTGGTGTCATTCAAAGGGGATCAATGCCTGTCAGCTTGGGATGACATGCTCGACAAGCCACGATGCTTCGCTAGGGACGGCTTGCACCTGTCACCCTGGGCTTTCGGATATTGGCAAAGGCTCTTGCTACCCCCATAGTGCCTTTTTTAGGCAAGGCTCATAAGACAAACCCACCTCCATAGGTATCACAAGGGATAAGAAACTAAGAGTAATGCTACTCAATGCCAGAAGTCTAAACCTCAAGATGCACGCACTCAAAACTCTCCTTAGCATGGAGAACATCGATATCTGTGCAGTAACAGAAACCTGGTTCAAGGCTCCCGAGAGCACCCCAGCACTACCAGGTTATACCTCATACCATGCTTTTCGGCCCCAAAACTTGGACCATACCACAAAAGGAGGGGAGTATCAATATTCGTCAAAGATACCCACACCTCCAGGTTGGTGGCACAGCACAAAGCATCAGAGACTATCCATGTGCAACTAACAGTGGGTAAAACTGCCTTCCAGTTTATAGCCTGCTACAGACCACCCTCCCAAACCCAGGAACCCCACTCGGCCTTCCTGAGAACACTGGAAAATATGAAGGTCTCTCCAAACACCATTATATTGGGCGACTTCAACTACCCAAACATAGACTGGGAGCATTACTCTAGCTCCAACACCCTAGCCCAAAGGTTCCTAGAATTTATAAACTCAAATGCTATGGAACAACCTGTTACCACTCCCACAAGAGGGGAAAACATACTGGACCTGATCATCACCAACATGGGGACTCTATGCTCCAGACCAGAAGTGTATCCCTCACTGGTAAGATCAGACCATAAACTAATCTCACTGGATATTCACATCCCGACTCCACCACCTGCCCTGAAAACCACAGTGAAAAACTTCTCTAAAGCAAATTTCACACTCCTCAAAACTGAGGTGGAATCCTTCAAAGCCCCGGGCCTGTGGAAAATACGGCCCAGACCACAGAATCCTTTATAAACGCATTCTATAAACACCTTCAGGAATGCATGGATCATGCAATCCCAAATAAAACCAAGACCCAATCCTCCAAAGGCAGACGTCCTGTCTGGTGGACCCCAGCCATAAACAAACTATACAATAGAAGGAGGAAGCTACTACATGATAGAGCAAAATCCCAAAAAGGAAAGGCCTCTCTGATCAGTATTAGCAAAAAACTACAGGCACTCATAAAATCGTCTAAGGCCAGCTTCGAGAGAAAAATTGCACAGGACACTAAGGATAATCACAAGGCTTTCTTTAGTTATGTTAGGAACCTGGGTGGGAATTCCCAGATATGCTCAGAATTAGTCCAAAGTGACAAAAAATACACCGAACCCACAGATATTGCCAACATCCTAGCTGACAGGTTCAGCGCAAACTTCTCCCCCCCCTCCCCACCAAAAGGGCAAATATTTATCCCAGCAGAGTGCTGCCACCCTGACATCTCAGATGCTCATGTAAGAGCTGCCCTCTCCAAAGCAAAAAACACAGCATCAATGGGACCAGACGGTGTCCTGGGCTGCGTCCTACATGAACTCCAAGAAGAGCTAAACACAAACATAAAACTACTGTTCAATCTCAGCCTTACTACAGGATATGTACCCAAAGAGTGGCGTACAGCAACAGTGGTCCCTCTCCACAAAGGTGGTGCCTCAACGGATCCTGGAAACTATCGCCCCATAAGCCTGACTAGCTTGGTCTGCAAAGCTATGGAAAGGATCATCATGGACCTCATAAATAAAGATATTGGGGACCTACAGACACTGGATCCTACCCAGTTCGGCTTTGTTAAGGGCAGATCCTGCCTCTTAAACCTGGTTGATTTCTTTGAAACAGTCACCAAGGCCATTGACGAGGGGAAGGTGGTCCACACAGCCTACCTGGACGTCACAAAAGCCTTCGATACAATACCCCACTCGGGCATTATAGATAAGCTCACCAGCTTAAATATAAACCCCTATGTCACTAGATGGGTTGCAAACTGGCTCAAGGACAGAACCCACATGGTTAGAATTGCTGGAGCCATGTCAGACTCCAAACCAGTTACAAGTGGCGTCCCACAAGGCTCAGTCCTGGGACCTCTCTTGTTCGGTATATATTTCTCGGAGATACAGGCCAACACGGAAGGACTGTGGCTGACTAAGTTCACAGATGACTGCAAACTGGGCGCCACAATCGACTCTCCAGCTGACACGAGCATCCTCCAAAAGGGCCTCATAGAAACAGACAACTGGTGCCAGAGCCATGGCCTCAAGCTAAACGCCAAAAAGTGTATAGTCATCCCCTTTGGCAAAAACAAAGTGCCCACAAATTACCACATAGGTGGTAATCCATTAAGTACAGAAGAAGTAATTAGGAACCTGGGGACCCAAGTTGATAGCAATCTCTCATTTGACAACCACGTGGCCAAAGTGGTTAGAAAAACATTTTATATAGCCCACCTAATCATGAAGGGATTCACATCTAGATCAGGGGAGGTCATCGTGCCTCTTTACTCATCCCTCATCAGGCCCATAATTGAGTACAATGTCCCTTTTGGGATGTATCTTACCAGACACCTGCAACAACTGGAAAGACCCCAAAAGTACCTCACCAAGAGGATCATAGGGCTCAAACAGATGTCATATGCTGCCCGGTTAAAGAAACTCCAGCTCTACTCAGTGGCATACCGCCTGCTCAGAGGCGATTTGTGCCTGACGTATAAAGCCATGTCCAACCCGGAATTAATGGACATGCTGCACCTCAGAAAATCCAAATCCCATCAAGCTACGTGCTTGAGAGACTTGAACCTCAGCACTGAAATAAATAGGACATGCTGGAGGGACAGATTCATAACCCAGAGGCTCCCGTCAATCTGGAATAAAATCCCAGTCCAGGTTAGGCAGAGTCCCTCATTGACTCTCTTCAAGAGGAATCTTGATGAGTGGATGGGAGATCGTAGGTTTACCCTGGGTATCACTTCTGTGTCACTGTTAGACAGAGGCACAGTATACTAACCTCGAAAAAGGGCATAGCAAAATTAATTTAAAATGGGTGGTGAAAGCCAAACACACTCTGGCTAGGCTTATAAATGCCCTAGGGCAGATAGCTTAGTATGAACCTATGAACCTATTATTCACAGATATTGTCCACCCCCATAGTTCCTTTTTAGGCAATGCTAACCTGATAAACCCACCAATGTAACGAAATGAGCAACGGAAAATATGAAGGTGTTACTGAAAAATGCTAGGAACCTGAACAAACAACTCCTTACACGCCCTTTTTATTCTGGAAGACCCTGACGGCTGCAGTGGCTGAGACATGGTTTAAAATAGCAGGGAACACTCCAGCTGTGCAGGGTTGTAGCACCTCCCACATGTTTAGACCAGCTACTGCACAGGTGGGGAAAAAAGGTGCAGGTGTATCAGTCTACATCCGGAAAAGATTTGCATCAAGCATGATGCACTAGAACTTCATGTCCAAGTACCCTTCAGAAAGGTCTCATACCATATGTTAGCTATCTATAGAACTCATCAAAAACAAGAGAGCCCAAAACTCAAATTCAGACTGCTTGATATCACCACTTTACCAGTCTGGTACCTCGGCCATTCCCCTTGACAGGATTAAATTCAAAATGCACATAAAATCCTTAAATACAGGTACACACTGAGTTCATCAATTAAACACCCAATTTATTCAATTAAATATTGATTTATCTTAAAAGTATATACTTTTTTTACTTTATCATTCAAAAATCAATTATAACATCTAGTAAAATATCAAGTACATATCTAAACATTCACTTCCTGATTAAGCCCTCCAGGGGAAAGTATTTTATAATTTTTTAGTCATCATCATCTTTCGGCTTTTCCTGTTAGGGGTCGCCACAGTGGATCATCTCTTTCCATTTCTTCCTATCCTCTGCATCTTGCTCTGTCACACCAACCGCCTGCATGTCTTCTCTCACCACATCCATAAACCTTATCTTAGGCCTTCCTCTTTTCCTCTTACCTGGCAGCTCCATCCTTAGCATCTTTTTACCAATATACCCATCATCCCTCCTCAGCACATGTCCAAACCAATGCAATCTCGTCTCTCTTGCTTTGTCTCCAAACTGTCCAACATGAGCTGACCCTCTAATATACTGATTCCTAATCCTATCCATCCTAGTCACACAGAGTGCAAATCTTAACATCTTTAACTCTGCCACATCCAGCTCTGACTCCTGCCTTTTTGTCAATGCCACTGTCTCCAACTCATATAACATAGCTGGTCTCACTACCCTCTTGTAGACCTTCCCTTTTACTCTTACTGGTACCCGTCTGTCACAAATCACTCCTGACACTCTTCTCCACCCATTCCACCCTACCTGTACTATCTTCTTCACCTCTCTTCCACATTCACCATTACTCTGAACTGTTGATCCCAAGTACTTAAACTCATCCACCTTTACCAACTCTACTCCCTGCATCCTCACCATTCCTCTACCCTCACTCTCATTCACACACATATATTCTGTCTTAGCCCTGCGGACCTTCATTCTTCTGCTCTCTAGAGCATATCTCCACCTCTCCAGAGTCTCCTCAACCTGATTCCTACTCTCACTACAGATCACAATCTCATCTGCAAACATCATAGTCCACGGGGCCTCCTGTCTGATCTCATCGGTCAACCTGTCCATCACCACTGCAAATAAGAAAGGACTCAGAGCTGATCCTTGATGTAATCCCACCTCCACCTTAAATGGATCTGCCACTCCCACTGCAGTCCCCACCACTGTCACACTACCCTTGTACATATCCTGTACCACTCTTACATACTTCTCTGCCACTCCCGACTTCCTCATACAATACCACAACTCTTCTCTAGGCACCCTGTCATATGCTTTCTCCAAGTCTACAAAGACACAATGCAACTCCTTCTGACCTTCTCTGTATTTCTCCAATAACACTCTCAGAGCAAACATTGCATCTGTAGTGCTCTTTCCTGGCATGAAACCATACTGCTGATCACTAATCATCACCTCCCTTCTTAACCTAGCTTCTACTACTCTTTCCCATAACTTCAAGCTGTGACTGATCAATTTTATCCCTCTGTAGTTACATTTTATATTTTTTTAGTATTAATTTAATTTCCAGTTCAATTAATTTACTAAGATGATCACTTCCCATAGGAAGGTAAGGTTGTGCTAATACACAAAAAAGGTGATTGGTAAAGGCACCAGGTATAGATGCAGCGTTACCTTGTAGGAACAAGTGCAGGGCAAACTCCAGAAACAGACCCACATGGCGGAACCATAATGTCAGCAAGCTTTGTAATACAGTAAAGATTTGATTATCTGAACTAATTGGAGCTTAGGGTAGTTCGGATAATCATCAGACTGTTTGGATAATCAAACATACATTGAAATGGATAAAAGAAAGAAATACAAAAATCTTGTTTTTTCTGCATGCTTTTCAACCATTCAATGATTCCAGTGGATGACAAAGAATATTTTTCACATGAGTGGGATACAACCTCAAAAACATGCACAAGCAAATACGTATAACGTTTACATATTCAGAATGATTTTTCCTACCCAAAAACTTTGGAAGGTTGCGTGTTGGTAATTGACGTTTCTGCTAATCGATGTTCAGATAATCAACTCTGTACTGTAGAATTTTGACCAACATTAAGAGTAATTCCTAGAGTGTTACAGCCTTTGTCACCGAAATAAACAAACCAAAGGGAAGCAGAATGTAAGAAAATACCGCTGTTACTGGTGAGTCTTGCTGCAGACAAAGCATTCGACAGAGTAAGTTGGGATTGTAGGGATAGGACAGTGGAAGAATTTGTTCCCTGACCCAATAGTATGGTCAGGAGGATATGAGGGATTGGAGCTGAAAATTTGAAGTGTGTGTAGGTGGGTGGTGGGGATTCCTCTCTGATAACTTCTGTTTGAACTGAGGAACCAGGCGGGGGCGGGTCCTCTTTCTCCTTTATTTGCATTATATTTTAGCATCATTGACAAAGAAAATAAGGGACTCAGAAATTCAGGGGTATAATTGGTGTGGTAACGGAGAAAAGTTGCTTTATTTGCAGATATTTTTTACCTGATAAAACCAGAAAAGGATGTTTCAGTGTTGTGGAATATTGTGAGACTATTTCCAGTCTTTTCACCATACAAAATGAATGAAGATAAAACAAAGGCAATAACTGTAAACTATGTGCCCACACACACATTGGTTCAGCAATACCCTTATTTATGGAGACCTGATGAAATGAGGTACTTGCGTTTGAGTTAAAAAGGAATATGTTATGGAAGCTAAGGGTATGTGGGAAGAGACTAAAAAGATTGAAAAAAAAAAATCCGTTGTGTGGATATGGATTTCAAGATACAAAGTAGTGAAAATGTTTTAGTTGTTTAGTCTCTCTAGTTTTATACACAGATCAGGCATATTTTTATCAACCAAAGAAGAAGTTGTGGATCACAATAGAGTTCACAGATTTTTATCTGGGAGAGGAAGAGGGCAAGAGTCGAGTGAGAAGTCCATCTTTATATTTTGCTTATTTTGTTCGAGTTATTTATAGCACTTTGTGTACTGTATATTTTTCTAGCTAGTTTCACTGTGTGTGAGGTATTAACTGGAAATTGTCCACTTGTGAGCTTTGGCCGGTTAAGACCTGCATGATATCAACTTGAACGCATAAGTGTAGCTAAGTAACTTTTATCTGCACTTTTTAAAGTAATTTGTTTGTGTTGCATTGAGCAATATCTAGCTGGAAGTTGACTGTTTTTTCAGTACTGCATGTGGTATTTTCAGTTAAGGCTTGTTAAAAACCTGCATGGCCAGTGATAGGTGGGGGTAGTTTCCTTCATTGTTATTCAGTTTCTGTCTTATACAAGTGGTACAGTGAATTATCTTCTGTTTAAACTGTGAGCTTTGGCCGGTTAAGACCTGCATGATATCAACTTGAACACATAAGTGTAGCTAAGTAACTTTTATCTGCACTTTTTAAAGTAATTTGTTTGTGTTGCATTGAGCAATATCTAGCTGGAAGTTGACTGTTTTTTCAGTAGGTCCCCACCCACCATCCCTGTTTTTGTCTTGGTGTTAAATCTTGGTGGCTTTGAAACTGCCCGCCCCTCTTGTAAATTTGCATTTGGATACTCCTCCTGGGCCCATCTCATTTGCTCACTCAAAAAAAAAAAAAATGTATCTGCTTTTACTGTATTTGTGTTTCTTCCTACTTTATTTTGCTTTTGCGTCATCTTAAAAGTACTCAATTGTATTTATTACTGCTTGGTGTAACTCACTCTAAGCCTTTTAGTTTAAGCACTTGGGCTTCAGACCAGTTGTTTTACATTAAGAAGGTTTGTGCTCTGCACTGTAGTGGCAGGACAGGTAGCTTACATCCTTCTAAGTTGGGAACTGCTGATTGATGGGCTCAGTGTCTGTTATTCTAAAAGTGTATTAGTTCTGGTTTAAGCACTTGAGCTTCAGGCCAGTTATTTTACATTAAGAAGGTTCGTGGTCTGCACTCTTGTGGGAGGAGATGCTGGACTCTGCCCTTCTGAGCTGGGAATTTCTGGTTAAAGGCTTATAGTGCCTGCATATTTGAACTGTTTTGTACTGGAATTGGTACACCTTGTTTGCTGTAGCATAGACTAGATCCAGGCCTGCTGAATCTAGCTTTGTTTGTATGCTTGTTTGCTTGTTATTTCCCTGAAATGCTAATTCCACCTAAAACGCGGCTTTTCAGCGCTTCTGTGGATCCCTAGTGACATCTGCATTGCTTACTGGACTTATTTCCTTGTTTCACTTGAAAGAAAGTTACTGTTTGTCATTTTTGCATTTAAGTTACCTGTAACACATTGCATTTAAGTTACCTGGCACTTGCTCACTAAAGCAATTATACAAGTCAGCACTAAAAAATTAAAAGCACTACACCCTCACAAACTCCCCTTGAGTACCTTGTTCCCCATTGGCCCTTTTTTTTCAATTATAAAGGAATTCCCAATACTATTCTAGCATGTCTAAAGGTCAGTTGTCAATCTCCTCTCCTGTCCAGCTGGTGAATCTGGGAATCTTGAGGCAAAGTTACAACTGCCTCATGTACACAGACAATCCTCTCCTCCTCCTAACAAATTCCAACACATGTGAAAGATGCAACCATACAGCCAAACTGGAGGCTAAGCTCTCTCAACTCAGTACTGGTGAAACCTGTCAGGAGGAGAAGGAAACCACACTCACTACAATTCCAGTCTCACATAGACCTACCACGACAGCAAACCAAACACATAAACACAAAAAAACATACTCGGAGGCTCTAAATAAAAATCTGCCTAAGCAGCAGAGACCTCCAAAGCAGACACCCAAGCAACCGCTACCCCAAAACAAAACACGTGCAACACATAGCTCACAAAGCCAGTGTGCCGAACAGTCACAGCCCTTAGGCTAAACAACACACCTGATACACTTGTAATAGGTGACTCTATCATCAGGCACACTCACGTCCCACTCACCAAGCTGAACAAGGAGAAGGTCACGGTGAGCTGCCTGTCGGGCGCTAGGATCCGCCACATAACACAAGCACTCAGGTCACTCCAAGGCAAGTACAAATATGACTCAGTCATTGTCCATGCTGGTGTGAATGACCTGAGACGTACCTCCCTGGACTACATGAAAAGAGACATAGAGGAGCTCTCTGAGCATGTGGCCCAGGCCGGTATGACCCTGACCTTGAGTAGCATCTTACCCTCACCAAGAATGATGCCACAATATGAAGACAAGATGATCAATTTCAACAATTGGCTTAAGTATTGGTGTCATTCAAAGGGGATCCAATGCCTGTCAGCCTGGGATGACATGCTCGACAGGCCACAATGCTTCGCTAGGGACAGCTTGCACCTGTCACCCCTGGGCTTTCTGATATTGGCAAAGGCTCTTGGTACCCCCATAGTGCCTTTTTTAGGCAAGGCTCAAAAGACAAACCCACCTCCATAGGTACCACAAGGGATAAGAAACTAAGAGTAATGCTACTCAACACCAGAAGTCTAAACCTCAAGATGCATGCACTCGAAACTCTCCTTACTATGGAGAACATCAATATCTGTGCAGTAACAGAAACCTGGTTCAAGGCTCCCGAGAGCACCCCAGCACTACCAGGTTATACCTTATATCATGCTTTTCGGCCCCAAAACTTGGACCGAACCAGAAAAGGAGGGGGAGTATCAATATTCGTCAAAGATACCCACACCTCCAGGTTGGTGGCACAGCACGAAGCAAGACTATCCATGTGCAACTAACAGTGGGTAAAACTGCCTTCCAGTTTATAGCCTGCTACAGACCACCCTCCCAAACCCAGGAACCCCACTCGGCCTTCCTGAGAACACTGGAAAATATGAAGGTCTCTCCAAACACCATTATATTGGGCGACTTCAACTACCCAAACATAGACTGGGAGCATTACTCTAGCTCCAACACCCTAGCTCAAAGGTTCCTAGAATTTATAAACTCAAATGCTATGGAACAACCTGTTATCACTCCCACAAGAGGGGAAAACATACTGAACCTGATCATCACCAACATGGGGACTCTATGCTCCAGACCAGAAGTGTATCCCTCACTGGTAAGATCAGACCATAAACTAATCTCGCTGGATATTCACATCCCGACCCCACCCCCTGCCCAGAAAACTACAGTGAAAAACTTCTCTAAAGCAAATTTCACACTCCTCAAAACTGAGGTGGAATCCTTCAAAGCCCCCGGGCCTGTGGAAAATACGGCCCAGACCGCAGAATCCTTTATAAACGCATTCTATGAACACCTTCAGGAATGCATGGATCATGCAATCCCAAATAAAACCAAGACCCAATCCTCCAAAGTCAGGCGTCCTGTCTGGTGGACCCCAGCCATAAACAAACTATACAATAGAAGGAGGAAGCTACTACATGATAGAGCAAAATCCCAAAAGGGAAGGCATCTCTGATCAGTGTTAGCAAAAACTACGGGCACTCATAAAATCATCTAAGGCCAGCTTTGAGAGAAAAATTGCACAGGACACTAAGGATAATCACAAGGCTTTCTTTAGTTATGTTAGGAACCTGGGTGGGAATTCCCAGATATGCTCAGAATTAGTCCAAAATGACAAAAAATACACCGAACCCACAGACATTGCCAACATCCTAGCTGACAGGTTCAGCGCAAACTTCTCCCCCCCCCACCAAAAGGGCAAATATCTATCCCAGCAGAGTGCTGCCCCCCTGACATCTCAGATGCTCAGGTAAGAGCCGCCCTCTCCAAAGCAAAAAACACAGCATCAATGGGGCCAGACGGTGTCCCGGGCTGCGTCCTACATGAACTCCAAGAAGAGCTAAACCCAAACATAAAACTACTGTTCAATCTCAGCCTTACCACAGGATATGTACCCAAAGAGTGGTGTACAGCAACAGTGGTCCCTCTCCACAAAGGTGGTGCCTCAACGGAGCCTGGAAACTATTGCCCCATAAACCTGACTAGCTTGGTCTGCAAAGCTATGGAAAGGATCATCATGGACCTCATAAAAAAAGATATTGGGGACCTACAGACACTGGATCCTACCCAGTTCGGCTTTGTTAAGGGCAGATCCTGCCTCTTAAACCTGGTCGATTTCTTTGAAACAGTCACCAAGGCCATTGACGAGAGGAAGGTGGTCCACACAGCCTACCTGGACCTTGCAAAAGCCTTCGATACAATACCCCACTCGGGCATTATAGATAAGCTCACCAGCTTAAATATAAACCCCTATGTCACTAGATGGGTTGCAAATTGGCTCAAGGACAGAACCCACATGGTTAGAATTGCTGGAGCCATGTCAGACTCCAAACCAGTTACAAGTGGTGTCCCACAAGGCTCAGTCCTGGGACCTCTCCTGTTCGGTATATATTTCTCAGAGGTACGGGCCAACACGGAAGGACTGTGGCTGACCAAGTTCGCAGATGACTGCAAACTGGGCGCTATAATCGACTCTCCAGCCGACACAAGCATCCTCCAAAAGGGCCTCATAGAAACAGACAACTGGTGCCAGAGCCATGGCCTCAAGCTAAACGCCAAAAAGTGTATAGTCATCCCCTTTGGCAAAAACAAAGTGCCCACAAATTACCACATAGGTGGTAATCCATTGGGTATGGAAGATGTATTTAGGGACCTGGGGACCCAAGTTGATTGCAATCTCTCATTTGACAACCACGTGGCCAAAGTGGTTAGAAAAACATTTTATATAGCCCACCTAATCATGAAGGGATTCACATCTAGATCAGGGGAGGTCATCGTGCCTCTTTACTCATCCCTCATCAGGCCCATAATTGAATACAATGCCCCTTTTGGGATGTACCTTACCAGACACCTGCAGCAACTGGAAAGACCCCAAAAGTACCTCACCAAAAAGATCAAAGGGCTCAAACAGATGCCATATGCTGCCCGGTTAAAGAAACTCCAGCTCTACTCAGTGGCATACCGCTTGCTCAGAGGCGATCTGTGCCTGACGTATAAAGCCATGTCCAACCCAGAATTAATGGACATGCTGCACCTCAGAAAATCCAAATCCCATCGAGCTACGCGCTCCAGAGACTTGCACCTCAGCACTGAAATAAATAGGACATGCTGGAGAGACAGATTCATAACCCAGAGGCTCCCTTCACTCTGGAATAAAATCCCAGTCCAGGTTAAGCAGAGTCCCTCATTGACTCTCTTCAAGAAGAATCTTGATGAGTGGATGGGGGATCGTAGGTTTACCCCGGGTATCACTTCTGTGTCACTGTTAGACAGAGGCACAGTATACTAACCTCGAAAAAGGGCATAGCAAAATTAATTTAAAATGGGTGGCGAAAGCCAAACCCACTCTGGCTAGGCTTATAAATGCCCTAGGGCAGATAGCCTAGTATGAACCTATGAATCTGTTGGGTTGTTTTTCTTATAACTTGCTTGCAGTTAAACGCTTTCTCTAGATGCTCCTTTAGCTGTTTAAAACTTTCATTTACAGGCTCACTGCTGCTTTTCTGCTGTGAGAAACATTTCTGCAGTTTGTTTCCCACCCTCCCTATCGGTATGTTGTTCTTATAGTTGGTGGCTTTGCAGTTGCCCGCCCCTACTGTAAATTTGATCTGGGACCCTGTTTCCAGTCTAATGTCATTATCTCATTCTACTTAATACAGGGAGAACATTTGAGAAGGCCAATCAGCTTAGTTTCTGCTACTCCTTTCTCTCTTTTTTTTTTTTTAAGTGGAAAATCAATTCCAAGCTTGTTTCCTGCCTTTCCTGTGGGTAGTCTAGTCTGGATATAGATTTGCAGTGTCCAGGACTATTTGTAGGCTTCTAAGCCCCCAAGCCTTTCTGTGTTGGAGGGAAGCCTTCTAGCTTCATTTTGTTTCTTAGAACTAGCCAGTTTTTTTTGCTTCAGCACTCGCGTCTGTTTCTTTGAGCTCAGCACTTGTTCAGAACTTATTGTAAGCACTAAATAAGCTACAAATTACTACAGCACTCAACTTTCCTCACTGTCTGGAGGAAAACAGTTTCTAGTACTTAACAAATAAGCACCTATCCAGGCATGTTTAAGGGTCAGCTCCCAGTGTTTTCTCCTGTCTACCTGATGAATCTGGGCATCTTGGGGCAATGCAGTAATTGCCTCATGTACACAGACAACCCAGTCCTCCTACCACCCAACACTACAACTTGTGAGAGATGCACTTATATAGCTAAACAGGAAGCAAAGCTCTCTTTACCTAAGACTGGACTAGACAGTCAAAAGGAGAAGGTAAACACTTGCACCACACCACACTCAGCACATAGTCCCTCAAAACCTACACCACCAAAACACACTCACAGAAACACAAAACACACACCTACATTCATGGTGGCTTTCAGTAAAAACCTACCCATGCAACAGGGACCTCCAAAGCAGAAACACAAACAACCTCCACCCCCCCCACACAACCCAAATGACACATAGCCCACAAACTCAGTGTGCCACTCAACCACAGCCCATAAGGTATAACAACGTACCCAGCACTCTAGTCATAGGTGACACTATAGTCAAGCACACTGATGTTCCACTCACCAGGATAAACAAGGAAAAAGTTACTGTCAGCTGCCTGTCAGGTGCCAGGATCTGCCACATAACACATGCACTCGGGTCACTCCACAAAAAGTACAAATATGACTGTCATTGTCCATGTTGGTGTGAATGACCGGAGACGTACCTCCTTGGACTACATGAAAAGGGACATGGAGGAGCTGCCCGATCTTGTAGCCCTGGCAGGTATGACCCTAGCCCTGAGTAGCATCCTGCCATCACCCAGAATGATACCACAGTACAAGGACAAAATGATTAACTTCAACAGTTGGCTAAGCTTCTGGTGTCATTCTAAGGGGATCCAGTATCTGTCTGCCTGGGATGACATGATCGACAAACCACGATGCTTTGCCAGAGATGGCCTGCACCTGTCACCCCTGGGTTTCTGGATACTGGCTAAGGCTCTAGCCTACCCTATAGTGCCTTTTTTAGGCAAGGTTCAAATGACAAATTCACCACCCTAACAGGTACAGACAAGAAGAATCTGAGGGTATTGCTATTCAGTGCTAGAAGTCTAAACCTCAAAATGCACTCACTTGAGGCACTCCTTAAAATGGAGAACAGTGACATCTGTGCAGTGACAGAGAGCTGGTTCAAGGCTCCAGAGAGTACCCCTGCATTACCAGGCTATAATTCATACCACACCTTTCGGCCACCTAACCTGGACCGAAACACTAAAGGCGGAGGTGTGTCCATATTCATTAAGGATCTCCACACCTCCAGGCTAGTTGCTCAGCATAATGCATCCGAGATTATCCAAGTGCAACTAACTCTGGGCAAGGCCGCAATCTAAATTGTAGCTTGCTACAGATCCCCCACCATGCCCCAGGACTCCCACTCCTCGTTTCTTGATACACTGGAAAATATTAGGGTACAACCTAACACCCTAATAATGGGCGATTTCAACTACCCTACCATTAATTGGGAAAACTACTCGTGTACCAACTCTTGTACTCAACGTTTTCTGGAATTCATAAATTTCAATGCCATGGATCAACTTATCTACACCCCCACCAGGGGCAACAATATCCTAGACCTGGTTATTACCAACATGGGCAACCGGTGCTCCACACCAGAGGTCACTTCCTCGTTGGTCAGATCAGACCACAAGCTAATCACCCTAGACATCCACATCCCTGTCCCACCCCCCATTAGGGAAACCACAGTAAAAATTTCTCCAAAGCCAACTTCACGCTTCTTAAGACAGAAGTGGCAAACTTCACGACACCCATGCTGACGGACAATAGAGGTATGACTGCTGAATCCTACACAAATGCACTTTATAAGCACTTACACGAGTGCATGGATCGTGCAATCCCTAACAGAACCAAGATGCTATCCTCCAAAAAAAGGAAGCCAATCTGGTGGTCCCCTGCCATAAACAAACTCTACAACAGAAGAAAGAAACTGTTGCAAAAAAGAGTAAAATCCCATGACTGGAGAAACTCCCTGGTCAGCCTCAGTAAGAAGCTGAGGTCCCTCATAAAATCCTCCAAAGCTAGTTATAAAAACAAAATCGCCACTGACTCTAAAGACAACCACAAAGCATTCTATAGCTATGTCAAGAATCTCAATGGCAACACTCAGATCTGCTCTGAGTTACAACACAATGGCACTAAATATGCAGAACCAACTGATATTGCCAACATCCTGGCAGATAGGTTCAGTGCTAACTTTACCCACCTGTCATCCCCTAAAGGGCCCATCTCTATACCAGGAGAATGCAAAGTTCCTGTAATCACGGCTGCACAGGTAAAAAACACACTATCCAAAGCCAAGAACACAGCATCCATGGGACCTGACAACATCCCAGGCTGTGTTCTATATGAACTACAGAACGAACTGGCACCCCCACCTAAGTACCATGTTCAATCATAGCCTCTTCTCAGGCTATGTACCCACTGAATGGCGCACAGCGACAGTTATCCCACTCCACAAAGGGGGAGCCAGTACAGACCCCGTAAACTACCGCCCCATTAGCCTAACGAGCCTGGTCTGCAAGGCTATGGAAGTATCATCATGGAACTTATAAACAGTGACATTGGTAATCTCCAAACTCAGGACCCCACCCAGTTCAGGTTTGTAAAAGGCAGATCATGTCTCCTAAACCTGATAGACTTCTTTGAAGCAGTCACCAAAGCTGTAGATGAGGGTAAGGTGGTTCACAGAGCCTATCTAGATCTTGCCAAGGTTTTCGACACCATCCCCCACTCTGGAATTATAGATACTCACTACACTAGGTATAAATCCCTATGTCACAAGATGGGTTGCCAACTGGCTCACTGACAGAAACCACACTGTGAAAGTAGCAGACTCCAAATCCAACTTCAGACCAGTGACAAGTGGAGTGCCACAGGGTTCAGTCCTGGGTCCTCTCCTGTTTGGTATCTACTTCACTGAAGTACAGACCAACACAGAAGGTCTTTTGGCTAACTAAGTTCGCAGATGACTGCAAACTAGGAGCCATAATCAAAACTCCAAAAGATGTAGACATCCTACAAAAGGGCCTTGCTGAGACAGATGCCTGGTGTCAAAGCCATGGCCTCAAGCTCAATGCCAAAAAGTGCATTGTCATCCCTTTTGGTAAAAGCTCTGTACCCATGAACTACCACATAGGCGGTAGTCTACTTAACACCGAAAGTGTGATAAGAGACCTTGGGACACAGGTGGACAGTAGTCTCTCCTTTGATAATCACATCGCTACAGTAGTCAGGAAATCCTTCTGTGTGGCATACCTCATTAGAAAAGGTTTCTCATCCAGGAAAAAAGAGGTCATTGTTCCCCTCTACTCGTCACTCATTAGACCCATTATAGAGTACAATGCCCCTTTTGGTATGTATCTCACAAGACATCTACAACAACTGGAAAGGCCACAGAAATGCCTCACAAAGAGGATTACTGGCCTCAAACAGATGCCCTATGCAGACTGTCTCAAAAAACTTCAGCTTTACTCCGTCGCATATTGCCTACTCAGAGGCGATCTCTGCCTAACACACAAAGCTATGTCAAACCCTGAGCTTTTAGACATGCTTCACTTAAAGAAATACCAATCCCTATGAACTACACGCTCTAGGGACCTAAACCTTGTCAGCACAATAAACAGAATATGCTGGAGGGATAGATTCCTGTCCCAGAGACTTCCCATACTCTGGAACAAACTACCTATCTATATCAAACAAAGCTCCTCATTAGCACTCTTCAAGAAAAATCTTGATGATTGGATTGAGATAGGAAATTCACCCCAGGGATCACTTATGTGGCTCTGCTCGACAGTGGCACAGGAAAATAATTTTCTTGGGTGATGAAAGCCAGGGTACCTTTGGCTAGGCTTATATAGGCCCTAGGGCCAATAGCCTAGTACCTACCTATGAACCTATAAACATGCAATATTTGCAATAAAGTTACAGATTTCTATGCATGGCTAACACAGTACTCTCCCGACATAGTTGCAGTCACTGAAACCTAGTTAAAGCCACAAATTAAGGACTTTGAAATAGTTCCGCCAGGTTGCAATATCCTAAGAAAAGATAGAACCCATAAAAAAGGAGGGGGGTAGCACTTATCTACTGCAATACCTATGTTGTCTCTCTCTTAGTCAAACCAGTGCCATCCTTTGATAATGATGAAATTATTTTCACTTCCCTGCAGCAGTGTCAGTAATTTACATACCTCCTGGCCAAAACATCACTACCCTTGAAAACTTCCTTTACTAGACAACCCGTAATATTAGCAATGCAACTGTAATTATGGGAGACTTAAACATTAATTGGCAAACTCTTATGACCGATTCCCCGGAAAACAGCATCAACCTTCATGGCTTTACAAACTCATCATCCCTACCATGCTACAAAACAACAATCCCTCAGACAGTACCCTAAATTGGATCTTAGTATCAGAGCCCCACAACTACACTAACTCAAACACATTCCCTAACATCCTAAGTGACCATCTGCCAGCTTACTCACGGAATCCGCCAGCAAGACTCCAAATCTCTTACCTATAAAACTATAAGAAATCTTACCAAATAAAACCAATAGAAATATCTTAAAATCAGTCAACTGATCCTCCCTAAAACCTCTACCTCTAAATGATGCCATCCAGCATTTTAACAAAGTATTTCTAGATACTCTTAATAGCATAGCCTCTATGAGAACCAAAACAGTAAAAAAACAATCTTGCACCCTGGCTCACCATAATCACAAAAAAAATTATGCAAACTAGAGATCAAGCATGGAAAAATTGTCTGAGTAACAAAAGTGATGCCAATCTATTAATATACAAACAACTATGCAACACATATAAAGAACTAGTTATCTCCAACAAAAAAAACTGCTTCTTTTAACAACTTACCAACCAAAACAAAAACCCCAAAAGGTTCTGGGACTCTATCTCTAAACTCCTAAGCCCTGGATCCACTCAAAACCCTTCACCAGCCCCTGATAAACATCCATCCGATATAGCCAACATCTTTAACTCACACTTTTTAGACAGCATACTTAAGCTTATAAACAGCCCTACTGCTCCACAAAATCCCCTCCCAACTGACTCGTCAATCATAGCAACAGAAACAACCCTACCACACACATTATCCACTCAGCTACCACTTCCATGCCTACTTTTACTCTACAACTTATCTCCATCTCTCTAATACATAAACTTCTTCTTAAATTAAAACCTTGCTCCCTCTCCTCAGTCACCCTCTTGTCAGAGTACCTCAGACTCACTGCAGACTCTATTGCTTACCCAGTTACTATAATAATTTACTGGTCCATCTCTGAGTCTGAAGTCGCACAAATATGGTAAGAATCTATCGTAACTCCCTCACACAAAGGAGGAAATCCTAATGAACTTACAAACTATCACCCTATCTTTATCCTCTCTCCTCTATCTAAAATACTCGAAAAATGTGTTCACATACAACTACTAAAACACTTATCCAAAAATAATCTCATTTCTCCTTCGCAACATGGTTTCCATCCAGGATGCAGTACATCCACCACACTCATATCTTTCACAGATACTGTAAACAGAGCTTTGGATGCCGGCCAGCTAACCTCAGTTATCTCATCAAAAACTAATAAAATAACTAGCCATTTTGGGATGCTCACTGCCAATGCTAAAATGGTTTGCCAATTACTTAACTAATAGAAAACACTGTGAACAATGGCAAATAATCTATCACAATATCTGGCAAACAAAACCGGAGTACCACAAGGTTCCATTCTTGGATCCCTACTTTTCAATATTTTTTTAATACTCTTTATACTGCCTTTCTTGAAAATAAAGTTATTCAATACGCAGATAATTACTGCTAAACCCCAAAACCACCAAACTGTTATTGTTAACCCCAAAACCTCTCCTGCATGACTTTAAAATATTTTCACTAAATAACACAGAAATTGAAATTGTAACCTAAGCAAAACTACTGGGCATCACCATCGACAATAAACTCACCATGGAATACCATATACCGAACACCATTAAAAATACACACTCTAAACTTGGTAAACTCTATAGGCACAAACACTTCATGGATATCCCCACCAAAAAACACTTGTCAATACATACTTACTCCCCTCTCTACTGTATGGAGCCCCCATATTAACAAACCTGCACATATCTCTCAGAAACAAACTAAAATCATTTTACTATCAAATTGTCAAATTTACTACTAGCCTATTCTGTCGCACACATCACTGTCATGCCCTCAGGAAATTAAATTGGCTAGATTTCTCCTAATACCTTAGTCATGTACAACTAACCCAAGCACATAAATTAATATACAAACCAGCAGTTGCCCAGCTTTAAAGCCTATCTTACAAATAACTCCTAGAAGTATACAAACCTAGTAAAAGAGCTGGCAAAAGCCTCTACTCTTTCTCCACTTCTAAACTCTGGAATACTCTCCCCTCACACATTAGCACCTTAGACTCTTTTAGGACTTTCACACTCACTTTAAAAAAACATTTTCTCAACATCCATATCTGTTCCTGCTCGCCCCCTAAAACAAACATACTCTACTCTGACATTTTAGCTCTTATCTCTAACTATATAACTACGTCTTCACATGGCTCTTCTCTGCTTCACTATGTCCCATCGTGTTTCCCAAACTCTATACTCGCATTCCCCCACTATCTTCTCTGTCTTAACTAGCCTTCTACCAACCAACCTATCTCTTTGCTCCCAATGCCACATACATTATAGTGATACCCCATCATACTCTTAACCCAGACTGTCTATCATCTTCCTCTGTACACTATTATCCCCACTACCCTTTTAATCAGTGCTTCCCTCTGCTATTACAGTTCCTCAGTTTCAGTAATTTACTATCTGAAACCAACTCTATAACTTCAAAATTAACTGTAGAGCTACTACTCTATACAAAATAAGCCTATTATGTGTACCTCTGAAATCAATAGGTAATAATATTACATTTCTGTGTTAGAGTATACCAATTTAACTAAACAATATTTATCTGTATCAGAACAAAAATCAAGCTATATAAATACCGGTCAATTTGTTAAATGGCTAAATTTTACGTTTTATGTACTTTATGTGAAGCTTTTCTCCAGGGGCCTCCGCTGAAAATGGGTTTCTGACGACCCAGTCGGACTTGCCCGGTCAACAAATGTCAGTAAATAAACGAATCCTTAGGGATGGGTTCGCTTGAGTAATGTACTACAAACACTTGTTGCGTCTTTCGTCTTTTCCCAGTTAGGGGTCGCCACAGCGGAACTCCGGTCCACTAATGATTGTAGGGTTGCCACCTTTTCAAATGCACAAAGTGGGACATTTGTGTTAGGAACGTCGGATTTTGCAGGGCAAAACATACCCACTGCCAGTACAGAGGACAGCAATCTACTTTTTGCCAGAATAGCAACTTATTCTTGTAGCATTTGCATTGCTTATTCTGTTTATTATAATATTTTGGTGTTTCAGATACAAAATAACTGTTTTATGCTACTATTAAAGAAGATATAGGAAATATTTTTGTCCTAAGATATCAGGACATTTGCCATTTGTTCAGTTTGTTTGCAGGACACAACTGGCCAAAGAGGGACTGTCCCTCGCAAAGTGGGACAGGTGGTAACCCTAAATGATTGGCAGTAGATTTGTACGTGCCGAGTTGCCAGCCCTGACGTACAACCTTCAACGAATGTACGCCCATTCACGCATGTCTCCACACAGAAGACGCTCTAGCTGATAATCGAACAGGAAAAGGCTACCGCAGCTAAACGGGGAAACGTTCATTTTCACCGGTGCAACTTTAGATGGTATAGACAGCTTCATAACTTTCCACCCTGTGGGAAACTTTGTGCCCATGAAAACTGGACTCCTGTAGACGTAAACAGAGAGATTCATAAAAACAAAAGGCTGCTTATTTGTTATTTGATAAGGTTTACCAAACCTGGTTGTGATGAAAGATCCTCCCATGGGCACGTACTCTCACGCCAAATATATAATGATAAACATAATGAGCGTAAGCAATCAGTTAATAATGAACATTTAAAAAGCACATTTTCTGCGTTATGAAAAAAATGGGACTTTTTAAACCACTCCTAGCGAGAAAATTTGCCTTCAGAAAGTGAAGATAAATTGTTGGATGTGATTTTAGTAAAAATGCATTTTAATCTTATACAAGGATTACTAACAGTACCATACATTGTACCATGGAATTCTTTCCAAGCACGTATAATGTTTATTTTTCTGGTGTTTTTTTTGTGACTTTTGATTTTGCAGTCAATATTTTTTTTAAGAAAAAAAATCACTAGCATTTCTACTAATTGTACTATTTCCTCCTGCCCAGCAGGTGGCGGCGTTTGCCCTGCAGTGTTTTGGAACGCAGCTGTTCGATACAATAACAAAAGTGATGCAGTGGTGTACCGTTAAGTTTCTACCCTAAGTTATTGTAGTATTAGCGAGTCTCGGCATGGTTGGGTATGCCACTCAGAAGCGGAGCAGTTGTACTGGACTTGATTTTGTGTTTAATGTTGCTGGCCGGGAACAATCCTCTGCGGTTTAAGGCCACGTCTGAGCATCGGAGTGGAGTTAGTAAATGATACAGGAGGACATGCGGCGTTGATAAAGAATGGCATGGGAAGAGCTGAGAATGCGGAGTGTGAATTGCGAACTGTTTAGGTAAGTAATGACTGCAGGCTTCTCCATAATATTATGATTGATAAAAGTGAGAGAGGTTGCAGACAGTAGCTGAGTAGGAGATTGTGCTGGATGTGTTTACAGTTTGTTTTCAACACTTCTGCAATGCTGATGGAATGGTATGGATTTTGTGCCCACTCGATGTTTGTAAAATCAGCAGGGATGTATTGTTTACTCTTCTCACCTATTCCATGCAGATACTGATTTGTTTTGTTTTAGAATGGTATATGAATGAGGTTTGTAGAAGAACCCCTTACTCCCACGACCCACCTACTTTTACATATATGTAAATACGCCGGTACAATATACATTTACGTAGGTGAATCCCTAAGATGTAGTATGCGATGCAGGAATGGGCATTTTGTGGTGTAAACATGTTCATGGCTGGTTTCAGACAAAAAATATATATCAATATTGTCACTCCCGACTCCGGCGAAATTGAAGTGTATTAACCCACCAGATGCGCAGTAGCAAGCCCCGCCCAAACCCCGCCTGCGAGCATTTTGACTGCACCGCCCACCGTTTGATTGAAAGATGCCACCATAACACAATATTTGCGATATGCGAAACACAAGTTAATTGCACAAAAAGATGCGATTGCTGTGAAATCAAAACATTTTTTTTATTTCAGCAAAAGTCCAAAGGTAAGTACTGTTTGTCCAGTTAACAAGAAAACATATATTTAGCATGTTCCTTTTTCTTTGTTTCGTGAACTTAGGTTAAAAAACAGACACCCACAACATCCTGATCCACTGTTTGAGCTTGAACCTAACAACCACAAGTAACATAGGAAAGGGGTGGCAAGGTTTAAAAAACAGCCAAGTAAAGGAATGAAGTTTGTTGACTGAATTGAACTGATAAACAAAATTCTTCAGTAGCAGTCTGACTGCTGCCAACACTGGTTGACCTAAGGTATTCTCATGGACGCTACTTCAGCTGATTGAAGTGCAGCAGAGCTAATACACTACTTCAAGGACAACTTAAATTAACAGCCTTTACTATATAGGAGTACTTAACATGCCAAGATCTATTCAGTGTGTTCCAGGTTTGGTTTGCTAGTTACAGATACAAGGGGTATACACAGGACATACATGGGCATTTTAAGTCCAGCCAAATTTCTCCAGATGCCCGAATTAATCTAATTGCATTATATCCCAGAGAACGGAGGACTCGTGTGAGATAAAATATTAAGGAACTGCTACTTAAGATCATCACAAATAAGCATAGCTCTCAACCTGTCACTGCAAGAAATCTGGACAAAGCTTAAGTTAATGGAAGGGACAAATCTGGACAAAGCTTAAGTTAATGGAAGGGACAAATGCCCAAAAACAGGGAAAATCGCAAATTTTATTAGGAACAGAGCAAAAATTAGGCAGAAATCTGGACATTCTTAGAAAACCTGGACAGTTGAGCGGTATACAAGAAAGTCTTTCAGGTAAATCAAAATTCCGCATCTACTTCACCAGATCACTCACAACGACAATAAATCAGTGTTTTGACAGGCGACCCACTACTCCTACGCTTCAATCACCAAACTGTAGCGGCGATCAGTACTCTATATCTCTACCAAATCCCAACAAATCCCATAGATGACACGGATTTGCCGTTATATTTGCATTGCATGTCAATCACAGCACATTGCCGTTGTTAATCCCCGCCCTCCGGCATGTCAGTCACGGCGGGCACGCCCATTCCTACGCAAACAAGGTGGTGGGTTAATACACTTCAATTTCACCCCGACTCCTGAGGAACTGCTTTCGTTGTCTTTTACTGTGATCCTGGTCGCTTTTGTAGTGGCATTTAGGTGATATTGAAGTGTATTAACCCACCAGATGTGCAGTAGCAAGCCCCGCCCAAACCCTGCCTGACACATTGCAATGTAATTAATATTCAGCATCTGTGCCGAAAGCAACACAATCTTTTATTGTAGACATTCACTACCAAAAAATGTTTTACTAGGGGCATAAAACTAAAATGCCTGTTGTACTTCACATTTCAGTCAGTCAGTCGGGGCCAATACAAGCCCAGCCAAAAAGGTACCCTGGCTTTTGCCACCCAATAAAATTATTTTCCTGTGCCACTGTCGAGCAGAGCCACAGAAGTGATCCCCGGGATGAATTTCCTGTTTCCCATCCAATCATCAAGATTTTTCATGAAGAGTGCTAACGAGGAGCTTTGTTTGATATAGATAAGTAGTTTATTCCAGAGTTTGGGAAGTCTCTGGGACAGGAATCTATCCCTCTGACATGTTCTGTTTATTGTGGTGACAAGGTTTAGGTCCCTAGAGCGTGTAGCTCAGAGGGATTGGGATTTCTTTAAGTGGAGCATGTCCAACAGCTCTGGGTTTGACATAGCTTTGTATTAGGCAGAGATCACTTCTGAGTAGGCGATATGTGAAGGAGTAAAGCTGGAGTGTTTTGAGACGGTCTGTGTAGGGCATCTGTTTCAGGATGGTAATCCTCTTTGTGAAGTATTTCTGTGGCCTTTCCAGTTGTTATAGATGTCTTGTGAGGTACATACCAAAAGGGGCATTGTACTCTATAATGGGTCTAATGAGTGATGAGTAGAGGGGAACAATGACCCTCTTTTTCTGGATGAGAAACCTTTTGTGATGAGGTGTGCCATGTAGAAAGATTTCCTGACTACTGTGGCGATGTGATTATCAAAGGAGAGACTACTGTCCACCTGTGTCCCAAGGTCTCTTATCACACTTTCAGTGTTAACTAGACTACTGCCTATGTGGTAGTTCATGGGTACAGAGTTTTTACCAAAGGGGATGACAGTGCACTTTTTGGCATTGAGCTTAAGGCCATGGCTTTGACACCAGGCATCTGTCTCAGTGAGGCCCTTTTGTAGGATGTCCACATCGTTAGGAGTTTCGATTATGGCTCCTAGTTTGCAGTCGTCTGCGAACTTCGTTAGCCAAAGACCTTCTGTGTTAGCCTGTACTTCAGAGAAGTAGATACCAAACAGGAGAGGACCCAGGACTGAACCCTTTGGTAGTCCACTTGTCACTGGTCTGAAGTTGGATTTGGAGTCTGCTACTTTCACAGTGTGTGTTCTGTCAGCGAGCCAATTGGCAACCCATCTTCTGACATAGGGATTTATATCTAGTTTAGTGAGTTTATCTATAATTCCAGAGTTGGGGGATGGTGTTGAAAGCCTTGGCAAGATCTAGATAGGCTGTGTGAACCACCTTACCCTCGTCTACGGCTTTGGTGACTGCTTCAAAGAAGTCTGTCAGGTTTAGGAGACATGATCTGCCTTTTACAAACCCGAACTGGGTGGGATCCAGAGTTTGGAGATGTCTTTTGTTTATAAGTTTCATGATGATACATTCCATAGCCTTGCAGACTAGGCTCGTCAGGCTAATGGGGTATAGTTCCCGGGGTCCGTGGTGGCTCCCCCCTTGTGGAGTGTGATAATCGTCGCTGTGTGCCATTCAGCAGGCACAAAGCCTGAGGTGAGGCTATGATTGAACATGGTACTTAGGTGTGGTGTCAGTTCATTCTGGAGTTTGTGTAGAACGCAGCCTGTGATGTTGTCTGGTCCCATGGAAGCTATGTTCTTGGCTTTGGAGAGTGTGGTTTTTACCTGTGCAGCCGTGATTATAGGAACTTTGCATTCTTCCGGTGTAGAGATGGGCTCTTTAGGGGGTGAGAGGGGGATAGGGGGTTAGTGGGGGATAAAGTTAGCACTGAACCTATCTGCCAGGATGTTGGCAATATCAGTTGGGTCTGTATATTTAGTGCCATAGTGCTGTAACTTAGAGCAGATCTGAGTGTTGCCATTGAGATTCTTGACATAGCTATAGAATGCTTTGTGGTTGTCTTTAGAATCAGCGGTGATTTTTGTTTTCGTAACTAGCTTTGGAGGATTTTTATCAGGGATCGCAGCTTCTTACTGAGGCTGACCAGGGAGCTTCTCCACTCATGGGATTTTACTCTCTTTTGCAACAGTTTCTTCCTTCTGTTGTACAGTTTGTTTATGGCAGGGGCCCACCAGTACTTAACATGCCAATATCTATTCAGTGTGTTCCAGGTTTGGTTTGCTAGTTACAGATTTAACAAGGGGTATACACAGGACACACATGGGCATTTTAAGTCCAGCCAAATTTCTCCAGATGCCCGAATTAATCTAATTGCATTATATCACAGAGAACGGAGGACTCGTGTGGGATAAAATATTAAGGAACTGCTACTTAAGATCCTCACAAATAAGCATAGCTCTGAACCTGTCACTGAAAGAAATCCGGACAAAGCTTAAGTTAATGGAAGGGACAAATCTGGACAAAGCTTAAGTTAATGGAAGGGACAAATGCCCAAAAACAGGGAAAATCACAAATTTTATTAGGAACAGAGCAAAAATTAGGCAGAAATCTAGACATTCTTAGAAAACCTGGACAGTTGAGCGATATGCAAGAAAGTCTTTCAAGTAAATCAAAATTCCACATCTACTTCACCAGATTACTCACAACGACAGTAAGTCGGTGTTTTGACAGGCGACCCACTACTCCTACGCTTCAATCACCAAACTGTAGCGGCGATCGGTACTCTATATCGCTACCAAATCCCATAGATGACACAGATTTGCTGTTATATTTGCATTGCGTGTCAATCACGGCACATTACCATTGTTAATCCCCGCCCTCCGGCATGTCACTCACGGCGGGCACGCCCATTCCTGTGCAAACTCGGTGGTGGGTTAATACACTTCCTTTTTTTGGGAGGATAGCCTCTTGGTTCTGTTTGGGATAGCATGATCCATGCACTCGTGTAAGTGCTTAGAAAGTGCAATTGTGTAGGATTCAGTAGTCGTAACTGTATTGCCCATCTGCATGGGTATCATGAAGTTCACCACTTCTGTCTTAAAAAAGCATGAAGTCGGCTTTGGAGAAATTTTTTACCATGGTTTCCTTAATGGGGGGGGGGGTGGGCAGGATGTGGATATCTAGGGTAATTTAGCTTATGGTCGGCTCGGACCAATGAGGCATTGACTTCAGGTGTGGAACACTGGTCACTCGTGTTGGTAATGACTAGATCTAGGATATTGTTGCCCCTGGTGGGGGTGTGGATAAGTTGACCCAGGGCATTGGAGTTTATGAATTCCAGAAAGTGTTGAGCGAAGGAGTAGTTTTCCCAGTTAATGGTGGGGTAGTTGAAATCACCCATTATTAGGGTGTTTGGTTGAACCCTAATATTTTCCAGTACATCAAGAGGAGTGGGAATCCTGGGGCATGGAGGGGGATCTGTAGCAAGCTACAATTTGGATTGCAGTGTTGCACTTGGATAACCTTGGCTGCATTATGCTGAGCAACTAGCCTGGAGGTGTGGATGTCCTTAATGAATATGGACACACCTCCGCCTTTGATGTTCCGGTCCAGGTTACATGGCCGAAAAGTGTGGTATGAGTTATAGCCTGGTAGTGCAGGGGTGCTCTCTGGAGCTTTGAACCAGGTCTCAGTCACTGCACAGATATTGATGTTCTCCATTTTAAGGAGTGCCTCGAGGGAGTGCATTTTGAGATTAAACTTCTAGCATTGAGTAGCATCACACTCACTTTTTACTTGCCTGTTACGGTGGTGAATTTGTCATTTGAACCTTGCCTAAAAAGGCACTATAGGGGCGACAAGAACCTTAACCAGTATCCAGAATCCCAGGGGCGACAGGTACAGGCCATCTCAGGCAAAGCATCGTGGTCTGTCGACCATGTCATCCCAGGCAGACAGATACTGGATCCCTTTAGAATGACACCAGAAGCTTAGCCGATTGTTGAAGTCAGTCATTTTGTCCTTGTCCTGCGGCATCATTCTGGGTGATGGCAGAATGCTACGCAGGGCTAGGGTCACACCTGCTTCAGCCACAAGATCGGAGAGCTCTTCCATGTCTCTTTTCATGTAGTCTCAGGTCGTTCACACCAACATGGACAATGACAGAGTCATATTTGTACTTGTTCATTGCTATCTTTGTTTTGTGATGTCAGTAGTAAGGAATACCTTGTTTCTTTATCTCTGACAGTAGAGGGAGGCATTCTTCCGTCCTTTAGAGAAGTTGTTGTCCAGTGTCTGCCATTCTAGCCAGTTGATTTCATGTTTGGCCAGTAGTTGTGTATTTGTAGATGACCTTGCTGTGTATGGGCTGTTGTCATCAACTCTTTTTGAAAATCTGTGGTCATTTTGTAGCTCTGGATGTCATAGTCTTCCCCTGAGCACTTTGGATGGTGTGGTCATTTGTGGGATCAGCTTGGCCATTTAATGTAGAGTGTAAAGCATTGTAACCATTTGCAGTTAGTTATGAAGTTGAGTTGACTGGTAGATGTCTTGTATTGTAACTTGGTGATGAATTTGTTCCTGTTTTGCTGAAATGTTTTTATGCTTTGTAAGTGTCAGATTCATTGTTTTCCTATATACTTTTTTTTTTGATTGACTGCTGCTGAAATGAGTTAAATTTTTTATGCTCTTCTTCCTCCTACAGTTGATTCGAATGTCATCACTTAGATTGGCGTTTGGTGAAGTTGTGAACATGACCCATCTTGTAGAAGCATAACTGTCATGTACCATTACAGCAAGCATGTCAAGAATTGTGGGATTTATAAATCAAGACTTCTCATGGAGTGTGATCAGGCTGTGGCTTGTAGTGGTTGTATTACATGGATTGCCGAAACTGAAGGCAGGGGATTGCAAAGGACAACGGCAGGTCCTGCATGCATCACCGGGATATGTAACAGATGGTCCTGGGAACTACTCTGTGAATGGGAACTGTGAGTGGCTAATCGAAGGTTAGTTTTTGCATCAGTATTTAAGTGCAAAAATTTGTAATTTATGTGATTGTGGGTAAGGGGTTGTTAATCCAGCAGACTTTGGCTTTATTATAACTCTGATTGGATTTTCTAGTTTAGCATTATATTGGCCTTTGCTACAATGCACAGTTCCAC
>NC_056741.1:1266882805-1266997534 GCF_019279795.1 Protopterus annectens | reverse complement strand
GTTACTAGAATTAAAATGGCAGCTCTATCTGGAAGCTGACTATCACCCAGGTTTAAATGAATCCTTAAATTTAAAGTGTGCTTTAAAATGGATGCAATAATATGGATGAAGTAATATCACCTTTCTTTCTCAGCTCATATTTTATTTATTTATGTAAATAGTCACTGGTATATCATTGGTCATTGACTCATTGTTATTTTGTTCTTTATGAAAAGCTCATTGGTTATTATAGTTGTTTATATAGCAAGTGGAATGCATTTTCTGTTCATTCTGAAGAAGTTCCTATACATTAAAGGACGAAAGCTTAATCAATATTGAGGGTTTTGTTTCTTTATTTTTTAGTCAGAAGTTAATTCTTTAAGTTATCAAGATGTTCATCGTGCATACAGCTGCAGTAATCACATATGGGTTTTCAGCCGTCAGGCGGTCCCTCGGTCGGCCGAATTCCAAAGTCTTGGTCCGGCGTCGGTTTTCGTCGCTTACTCTTCTGACGTCAGTAAGACCAGAGTATATAAGACACAGCCGACGCCATGTTCTTCAGTCTTTTTTGCCGCGCGGTGCCCGAAGCAGAAGCAGTTCGCAAGTGCCGGTCGGCCAGCTCCTGAATTACGAAAACAAATTGGAACCGAAGTCTTCTTTAAAGCTAAGTACCCCGTTGGGGAAACTTTTCTTGCCTCAGACCGATATCAGAAAAAGTTAATAATTGTATTTCTTGTGGGAAGCAAATACCGCATAAGGATTTCCATTCCCGTTGCATACCTAGTTTGGGCCCAGACCACGACGTCTCGGGCTGTCGCTTTTGCGCTACCTTCAATAAACGCACTATCAAGCGTCGGGCGGAGTTCGCCCAACACTACTTTGGTAAAGCTTTTGATTGTAAGATGTCATCGGACACTCCGACTACCGTTTTGTCCAAAAAACGCAAGGAAAAGGATCGACACGCGAGACCCGCGGTCCCCGCCGACACCACGCCAAAACAGGCTACACGTGGTCCGGTTCTCAGCGAGACGCCTTTGCAGTCCCTGACTACCGACGACACTCCTTTGGCGGTGTTCTCTGTACCCGAGACCGCTGGGCCCTCGGTCCTTTCCCAGACTACAACCGAAGCCCCTGCTAATGTCGAGCCTACTAATGTGGACAGGTCCACCTCCACCCATGGTGTATTTAGGCCCTCATCTTCTTTTTCAATAAAGGCTTTTACTAAATCCAAAGCAGCCAGGCATCCCACGAGGCCTGTTGCACAGGGCCCATCTCCTGGACCCATGCCTAAGAAACAGATGCTTAAAATGGCTGAGGATTTAATTACTCTTATCAGAGGTTCTCAGCCCCTTCTGACAAGAGACCCAGAGTGGAGGAAGAATCTCCTCTTCTGATCAGGGATCCATTTTATCAGAACATTCTGATGCAGAGGAACACTCTTACTCCCCTTTTGAGGATTCGGATGCAGAACAGTCCATTCCTTCTGTATCCCTCCTGAGGATTTTTCTTTGGGGAAACCTTGCACACTTTGAGGGAACACTTCCATTGGGAAGGCCAAGACTTTTCAGATTCCAAGAAAAGACTTAGGGAATTTCTTTGTTACCTCAGCACAGACCTCTGGCTATACCCCTGTTTTGGATGTACTGGATGATGTCTATTCGGAGGCTTGCCTTAACCCTGATTCTCTGCCTCCTGCACCAGTAAAACCTGATAGGTATTACAGAGTACCCAGCTCTCACCAATTTCTCTACAAAGGCCATAATGCTGACCCTGAAACCATTTCACAAGGCCCCAAGGGATTAAAGGCCTCCACTGCCAAGAATCCACTCCTGCAGAAAGGGAATCCAGATCTCTAGAAAGGTGGGGTAAAAAGGTATATACCTCAGCCACCCTAGCCATGAGGGCCTTAAACTGTCAGTTTCATATGATTAAATATCAACAGTACCTGTTATCGCAATTAAGGAACAAAATGTCTCAACCTGAACAACCAGATTTAAAAGAGTTACAGGATATGATGCATAGTGCGGAGCAAGTGGGTAAACACACCTTACAATGTGGTTATGATGCCCTAGAGGCTTCCAGTAGAGCGGCTGCCACAGGATCAGTCATTCGCAGGCATGCCTGGCTTAGGGAACAAAATTTACCCGATCATGTGAAAGCTAAACTTCTTGATGCTCCTTTACAAAAGGATGTATTATTTGGTACTAATGCTGAGGACATACTACGGAAAATGGAAGAAAAAGCCAAATCTATGCAAACTGTCAAGGCTTTCTTACAGGTCCAACCACCACGTTTTAGCAGAAATTGGCCTTCAAAACTGGTCCTTTCCAGCCACTGACAAGCCCCAAAGAGGCAGATACAGACGCACAAGGGGCAGAGGGCAATCACAAGGATCATATAGAGGCAGACAATGGCAATCTCCAGCACCAAGAGGTGGTGAAGACAGTGCACAACAATACAGGAAGCAAACCCAATGACCCCCTCATTTCCATGCCAAGCAAGTCTCAGCTGACAGCACCTTTGGGAGGGAAACTAGCATTATTTGCAAGCAATTGGCATATTGTCACAACAGACAAATGGATACTGAACATTATAAACAGAGGCTACAAATTTCAATTCACACTCTTCCAAAAATGAGAGGCATGCCAAACCTGGCACAAAATCAAAGGGCAGAGGCACAACTGCAAATTTCAAAGCTCCTAAACATGAGAGCTATACAAAAGGTACCTACACTCCAACAAGGTTCAAGGTTTTTATTCAAGACTTTTTCTGGTACCAAGAAAAGGAACCGAATGGAGACCCATTTTGGACTTATCCATCCTAAACACATTCCTACTTGTGCCAAAATTCAAGATGCTCACATTACAGCAACTTCTTCCCATGCTGGGCAAGGAGTTTTGGCTGGTAACATTGGACCTCAAGGAGGCATACCTGCATGTCCCAATCAGACAAAGCTGCAGAAGATACCTCAGATTTCTTGCAGGTTCAATCCACTATCAATTCTCTGCATTGCCCTTTGGCTTATCTACTGCGCCCAGAGTATTCACAAAGTGCCTGGCATCAGTGATTGCCTACTGCAGACTTCAAGGGATACAAATTTACCCTTATCTGGACGACTGCCTGATCCAAGCGGACAGCAAACGCATACTACTAGAACATCTGGCTTATGTGACACGGTTACTGGTTTCTCTGGGATATACCATCAACAAGGAGAAATCAAGACTAACACCATCTCAGAAAATAACCTTCCTGGGTGCCAACTTGGACACAAACACCCAGATGGCATATCTTATGCCAGAAAAACAAGGGCAACTATATCAGTACTTCAAAACACTAGCAAAAAGTACCAGGCTTACTGCAAGGAAAATCCTGCAGGCTCTGGGATTCATGGCATCTTGCATTCTTCTAATCCCATGTGCAAAGCTGCATATGAGGAAACTTCAATGGTACCTAAAAAATCTATGGTCTCAACACAGTCACAGTTTGGAAGCAATTATACCAATAATTCCATGTTTGCAAAAGGAATTTCTATGGTGGGCCCAAGCATGTCAAGTAAACACAGGCCTTCCATTCTGCAAGCCTCAAGCAAAACAAGTCATAACCACAGACGCCTCAGATTACACCTGGGGGGCGCACATGAAGGACAGGTGCATTCAGGGCAGATGGTCCCAAAAGGAAAAGCACCTTCACATCAATCAAAAAGAAATGCTAGCAGTGATAAATGCAATTACAGCTTTCAAGGACTTCCTGCATCCAGGACAATTACTGATGAGAACAGACAACACCACAGTAATGTGGTACATAAACAAACAAGGAGGAACACATTCATACCTCTTGTGCAGACTAGCCATGACTCTTTGGAACTTGGCTCTGGAAAGACAAATCGAACTTCAAGCACAGTACTTGCCAGGACTGGAAAACACACTGGCAGACGCTCTAAGCAGAAATATGACACATCCACATGAATGGAAGTTACATCCTCAGGTGTTTACAGAGATAATCCAAGCGTGGGGGAGGCCAGACATAGATCTTTTTGCCTCCCACAGGAACCATCAACTGAAAAGTTTTGTTCAAGGACCTTTCATCCAAAGGCCTGGAAAGTGGGCGCCTTTCATTCAGTTGGACAGCATGGACAGTTTATGCATTCCCACCTCTGCCCCTTCTGCCCAAGGTGCTTTTGAAAGCAAGAACAGACAAACCGAGGATGATACTGATTGCTCCAGATTGGCAAAGGCAACACTGGTATCCACTCCTGAGGAGCCTAACACATACTCCTCCCTGGTCCCTGCCTCTAATGCCTCTCCTACTGACTCAGAACAGCTACAAAACTCTTCACAGTCAGCTGAAAACACTCAACCTCACTGCATGGAAAATTCCTTGACACCACAACAGTCCCTACTCTCCAAGGAGGTGCAGGATGTCATTTTGGAGGCCAGAAGACCATCTACTAGAAAAGCTTACTCTGCAAAATGGAAGCGGTTTTGCTGTTGGAATGAGAAAAGAGGCCAGGACCCTAGAAAATTGAACTTGCCTCAGGTTTTACAGTACCTAGCTGAACTGCTGAACAGTGGACTTTCATTTTCTTCCATAAAAATACATGCCTCAGCCATTTCTGCAGAATTCAACACAGATCCTCCTTTATTCTCTCACCCACTCTACGACAGTTCCTCAGAGGGCTAAGAATATAAGACCTCCAAGGAAGCAACCAGTACCAGCCTGGGACCTTAATTACATACTAGAAAAATTAACATTGCCTCCCTTTGAACCTGCTGCCTCAACAGATCTGCAACATTTGTCCTGGAAAACAGCTTTCCTTCTGGCCATCACTTCAGCTCGTAGGGTTTCTGAACTACAGGCCCTCATGGCGGTGCAGCCCTTCCTCATCTTCCATCAGGACAGGGTTTCCTTGCACCAACCCATCTTTTATGCCAAAAGTGGTATCCAGGGTAGCCTTAAATCAAGCCATACACCTACCTACCTTTTATCCTAACCCTGAAAACAAAGAGGAGAGGCTGCTTCACACTTTAGACATCCATAGGCAGCTACGTTATTATTTGGACAGAACAAAGTCCTTCAGGAAATCAGAACAACTTTTTGTGTCCTATGCCGTAGGGGCTCAAGGGAAACCAGTTACCAAACAGACCATTTCAAAGCGGATTGGCCACTGCATACGGTTTTGTTATTCCTATCATGGGAAATCTGTCCCTACTGGTATCAGATCTCATTCCACCAGGGCCACAGCCACCTCTACAGCCTTCCTCAGAGGCGTTCCTACTAAGGCTATTTTGGAGGCAGCCACTTGGAGTTCTGTACATACCTTCACAAAACACTACCACCTACCCTTATATTCCAGAACAAGAGCAGGCTTTGCCACTGCTGTTTTGCAGGGCATTCTGGCTCAACCCAGTTCCTCATAGTACCTACCACCCTATGCATAGCTTTGGGACTCTACCCATCTGTGATTACTGTAGCTGTATGCACGATGAACATAGTACAGTTTTGTACCTACCATAAATGTAGATGTTCGAGTGCTAATACAGCTGCAGTACAGGTTTCCCTCCCTCCTTCCCCACTTGGTAAAGGCATGGGGCCTAACAACCTCTTCATACCACCTGACTGGGTTATCCTGCTATGTTTTATTTGCTTGCTTACACTGATTTTGCATTACTTTGCATTGCCTGCATATGTAGATAAGCCTTATTTATGTATTGCCTTCCTTTTGGGGGCACCTGACATCTGGGGCAAGAAAGACTGAAGAACATGGCGTCGGCTGTGTCTTATATACTCTGGTCTTACTGACGTCAGAAGAGTAAGTGACGAAAACCGACGCCGGACCAAGACTTTGGAATTCGGCCGACCGAGGGACCGCCTGACGGCTGAAAACCCATCTGTGATTACTGCAGCTGTATTAGCACTCTAACATCTACATTTATGGTAGGTACAAAACTGTACTTTCTTCTGTTTGTGTTAAAACGGTTGTTTATACATATATATATATATATTTATATATATATATATATATATATGTATATATGTATATATATATATATAATGTGTGTATGTATTTATATATATATATATATATATATATATATATATGTATGTATAAATACAGATATATAAATAAAATGTGTTTATTGGTGAACTAGCAGACAGATGCAACAAGGTGAACTCGTTTTCCCTATAGGCTTCATCAGCAGAGAGAGAAAAACACACCACTGCCTAGCCCTCTGAGAATTAAACTTGTTAGAACTACCACCTCCCCTAGTTCACTTTCAGCTAACTACAGTACACAAACTTCTCTATATGCCAGCAAATTGACCAGTCCTTAACAACTTAATATATAGCTGTTACCCCAATAGAATTTTTCTGCTCTAGAGAGAAATCACTAATTGCTGTAACAAAAGTCATCTAATACTGTAGGTGACTCCAGAGTTGGATCTAGCATGAGGCGACCTAGGCAGCTGCCTAGGACCTGAGTTGGCTTGGGGTTGATTTAAAAAAAAATAAGAATCTCTTCCATAAATAAAATGAACTGAAATGTCTGTACACGCAGCAGGGCATTATGAACTCACAGAAAACTTTTTGCAAGAACATCAAGCCCCAGAAACCTCAGCATTTGGACTTTGTTATAATGTAAACCTCTGTAGATTTGAACAAGCAGCAACCCAGAGATTTAGGATGTCCACGGGACTGCCATCGAAGCTAAATGGCAGAGTAGCCAGGGAACTGAAAAAGTGAAAAAAATTATATTTAAAATATATGTAGATCTTCTTTGCATACTCAAGCCCATATACTGTATTGTTATTTTCGAAACTAAAATTCTGAACTGCACATTTTTCCCAGGACAGGTAAACACTTACTACGTTGTGTTTTTGTGAAGTTTTGGGTATCTTGAGACTGACCCAGCTGGGGATGTGTCCCCCACACCCCCAACTATAAATACCAACTCCAAGATCACACTACACTGGGGAAAAGAGCATGTTTACCCATGCTGGGCAAGTGTTACTTGCCCTGGGAAAAACTGCGAAGGTTGGTATTTCAGTATTCTTTATATTCATCTTGCAAAAAGTATGTTCAAGTATATGGGCTTTTGACCAAGCGAAGTAGACCCATGTATAGTATGTGTGTGTGTGATGACCTACTTACAGATGCCAGATTGGTTTATTAATTTGCTCGGGCTCAAACCCTGTACCTTGGTTACAAGAGACAGGAGCCTGAATCCTCTCCATCAACTACCAGACTGGTCAAGGAATTGGGAATTTCAAGGAAAGAAAAGTATACTATTGCTCATAAGTCTGTTTTCAATGCGCAACTGATTTGTTTCACTACCAACCAATGTTTTTGCTATAGGATTTAAAAGCAGTGTTTGTTTGTAGCACAATGTGTAGCATACTTGCCTTTGGTACAGAAGGCTGTGGTTTCTACACCCAGACCATGTTGATGGATTGCTGGTACTGTGGTGCACTGGGGGTGGTGGGTGGGGGGGTTCTGCATTCCTGAGCTTGTCCTTTTGGATGAGGTGTCTAGGAATTCTGAAGCTGTTGTCCGTTTGCCGGTTATTCCTTATTGTAATATTACCAGCTTACCAATTTTTATTTTTTTATGTAACGTAGGCAGTTTATTCTTCAAGAGCAGCAGGCACTGAATTTGTAGATGAAACATTTAAATGTAAAGTTATTTGGCAACAGCAACTTCTTCATTAGTTATAGATATCTAATGTGGAGTTATTCAGATGGCTTTTTACTGCTGCAGAGATTGTGCATATTGACTGATAGTGATGGATTATAATGACAGAAGTTTGAGTGTCCTTTTATGGGTAACATGTTGTGAAATGGGTAGTTTTGTCTAATGGTTCATTTTGTTTCATTGTTTCATTGCTTACTGGAAAAGTATTCAAAACTACAATTTAAAACACTCTAAATAAAATTGGTATATAATTTATTACGGTCAGAAAGGTGAATCAAAGAATATGTGCATGTATGTATGGTCTTAAAAAATGTGTGCAAAGGGCCTATGATTTGAAAACAGCCCAAAGGTAAACTTAATGCATTTTTTTAATGTAAGTTTCACTGCTCTTCCACTGAATTAGTTTTGAGGGCAGAGAAGTTTACTGTTCATGCCAAGTCTTTTTTCATTGTTAGACTATTATTTTGTTTAGCAAATGTCTATGTGTTTGTGCTGTACATTTTGAAATAAAAGTTTTAAATTTAAATCCAAATATCTGTAATCCATAGTAGAAGTAAAAAATAGTATACACGCTGACAGGTTTGAACAATGTTTATGTTAACTGAGGAGAAATAGCCAAGTAATGGGACACAGGAATGGCTGCAGGGTGGGTGGGGAGGGGGGCTGCTGTGGGATGTCCCAATCCATTATCCTGCTTAGGGCATCTTTTGACCACAATCTGTCTCTGGGTGACTCTGTGTTCAAATAGAGTAGCTAAACAATGGAACAACATCCCACTATGACTGAAATCCATTCAGAATGCAAACCCATTTAAAACACAACTAAAACATCCGCTGTCAAATAAGTGGCTCTGCTCTTTCATGCGTCTGGCATAAATGCCACTGTTATCTTTAGCTTACCATATTATCAGACCATTTGTATTCATTCTGAATTATATGCCCCACAACCAGTCTTCACCAACACCTAAATAGTTTTACTACTACCTCCCAGCCGTATGCATAGTTTAATAATACTGCTTAGCCCACCATCTCTTTACTTCTAATGTAAACCTTATCATAGCCACATGTATAATTCTGACTGAACCTGCTTTATACCCCACCTCTTAACTATACCTCACCTTCATTTCTTTGAATTTTTAAACACTAATCACATGTTCTATTGTCTGATAAACCCAATAATACACCTTTTCAGATTTTCAATGTTCAACATCTACTAATGCATACATATCTTTTTATACTGCAGTAATTGTCTTAATTTCACATTATTCTAATTTAATTAGCAAATGTATATGTAATTGTTTAGTGTATATTACTGAATGTCATTTTAAAAATCTTTGTAATATGCTGCAGCTTTTTTCCCTGGTTATCTGATGAAAAGTTTTTTGACTAAGCCCAGACAAATCTGGTAAATGGAAGAAAAAGGCTTTACCTTTTAGAGCATTTGAAGCTGGAGCCAGTTAACTTGCTGTGTTCTTCTTTGATTTTAGACAATTCTTTTGCACATAAGAATTTTCAATTTCCTTTTTCCTCAAGAATATCAAAAACCAAGAGAGTAATAAACAACATTGTCAAAGTTCAAAAGCCTGCAAAAAAAAAAAATCTTAAAACGTTCAAAAGTATGCTTTACAGTATTAAAGGACAGTTGTACTCAAAGACTGGAAAATGTTCATTTTTCTACATTACTAATGCATCTGCCTCACTGCAAATTTTGTTTTGGTGTGTTGCATTCTTAGCCCGTGGGTGGGGTGGGGGACATCATGCTGTGCGATTTTGTTCATTTAAAGATTCTGCCTTCCTGTTGTCATTTTTATAGACATACAGATTCACCTGTGATGAGAGGATTTACTGTCTTCTTCTTCTTCTGGCTTTTCCCGTTGGGGTCACCACAGTGGAACAACTGTCTGCAGAATGATTGGCAGTGGAGTTTTTACAGTGTCGAGTTGCTAGCTGGGTGCCCAACCTTCCAGAGAAGGCACACACACACCTAGGGTCAATTTAGTGTCCAATCCACTTGTAGCATATCTTTGGAATGTGGGAGGAAACCAGAGCACCTGGAAGAAACTCTCGTGATCGCAGGGAGGACATGCAGAGTCTGCACTGAAGGCACCTCAGCTGAGAATTGAACCAGAGAGCCTCTTCTGTAAGGCAGCAATGCTAACTGCTGCACCACTGCGGCCGCCCAGAGGATTATTTATTGTGACCCCCTCCAAGCACACTGTCATTAGCTATCTGCTTTCTAATTTTGTTTACTGTATTTATTAGTGAGCATCTCTGACGCAGTATTTTAAGGAATATATGAATATAAGGCTTGAAAGAGTAGCCAGTTTAGCTACTTTTCAAACTCAGCATTATAGTTCCAAGTTCCAGTTTCTTGAGGTGTGAGAAATTGGATCTGTATCACGTTATCCCAAACTGAAAATGTCGAATATCAAAAGAGCAAAAGTGCCGAAAACTCGAAGTTCCGTTTTTGACATCGCAGTACAGTGAAGATTGGGATATTTTCCCTTTCCTCACTGTAGTGCGATCTTGGAGTTGGACTATATATTTAGTGGGGGGTGTTGGTGCGCAGACCCCCACAATACCAATTTCGAGTTTTGGTATTTTCACTCTTTTGAACATTCAACATTTTGCATCTACGGTAATATGATATAGACGGCAAGAAATCTGACAATTGTGGTTAATGTATGTTACTCAGGCTAAGCTGGTTTGTGTCGCACTATATTTTTGTCACTGTAGCTAGAATTAAAATCTTTGTAACCATCTCTTCTCTGACTTGTTGACTTTCTTCAGCTAAGTACAACATGTAATACAGAAGTTTATATTCACGAGTTTGTGATTCCCTTATTTTCTTTGTCTGTAGCTCTAAATGCAAAGCAAATAAAGGGGAAAACACCCCTGGATTTTAATTCTGTTGAAACACAGCTTTTCTGAGTGGAATTCTCCCACTTTATCACCTTCAACCCTTCATATTTCATTCCAATTAACCCTGGTATGTTATCAGGAAGTGTAAATGCTACCATTGCCTTATTCATAAAATCTCTGCTGATTCTTTCATATGCTTTCACTGCATCAAGACCTGCCAAAAATGTCTGCATTTTCTTACATTTTGCTTCCCTTTGGATCATTATTGTCAAACATTTGACTCCCCACTATCAATTTTCACAACACCTTTGCCATTCTCTTAGCTAGTATAGATGTAAACACTCGGATAGTCAAGGTTTAAAATTGATGCGAGTCTATATAAAGCTAGGCCTTTATCTTTTTTTGGGTAATTCGGCCACCATAGCTTTCTTGGATATTGTTACTACCCCCTGCCCCCCCCCTTTTTTTTAAACACTGTTGAACAAAACTTTCTAGATCTTTATCATTTTATTTCCGCCCAATTTCTAAACGTCTACAAGAATATTGTCTATTCTTGGCAACCTCCCTTTTTTATGCATCACCAGTTTGTCTCCTCTCTTCTTGTCTTAGCTATTGTTGACCTTCGTCTTCCTCTAATCATGGCATAAGTATTTCCATTTTGCCTTTTATTGGTTTTCAGATTTTTCTGCCTTGTACAAATTTTCATAAAATATCCAGTCTCCAGTACTTCTGTAGGTTTGTTGGGTTATTTTTCTTGTAATAGACTCCCTGTTTTGCTACAGCCCTTTGTACTTTCTGTTGCCTGTTAGTGTGCTACAATTTTTTGTACTCTGGGGTTCTCAATAATTTAGTTAGTTAACAGCAACCTTTCTACACATACATATTATCAAAATACTCCCTTATTTTCTCTTTACCACTGTGCGGTTGTTCCTTTTCTTCTGTGAGATTACTGTTATTCTGCAATGTTTGTCAATCATTCTAAATAACTCCATCCTCTTGACCTGCCCAGGATCTGCTTGTGGTTGCTGGAGATGTTTGTCAGGGGAAAACGGAAACGGGATTCATATATTTTACACTTGTCCAATATTAGAGGCATTTTTAACACAAATAGCAGGCTTCATAACTCTGATCTTAACCCAGTTAGATTTTTTGGGGGGATTATAAGACAGTGGTGCTATTCCTCCATGACATACCCAAGTGTTGGGTCTGACTTCTGCAAGCTAAGAAATGTATTATCTGACATTGGAAAACTTGCAAAACATCAAATTTTAAACAATTAAACGAAATAGCATTTGAAGAAAGGAGGCTAATATGTCTTGAAAATATTGCTAAATACAAAATGAAATGGGGGCATGGCTGGCATATGCCACTTTTTTACAGTGCCCCAATGTTAGCAACAGTTGTCTAGTACTGAACTGTTATGTTTGGGGAGTACTGAGCCCAGGCATTTAAAGCTTTTATTAAATGAGGAGTTTGCATAACTTTATTTAAAACTTGCCATTCTATAAATATTTATTGCTACATTTTGAGAGCCTAGTACACACCTATGAACCTAACTGCCACAAGGGCCTTTTTAAGCCTAGCCATGCATCCCAAATCTCTGATGCCCTTTAAGTGTAACCATGGGCCTGGGAGAACCATTTACAGGTTACCTGCGTCCATTATAAACATAGATGCCAACCAGGGATGAATTTCCGGATTCCCATCCAATTGTCCAAGTTGCACTTGAATTGGGTTAAGGAAGAACTCTGCTTAACATGGATGGGGAGTCTGTTCCATAGATCGGGTAGTCTCTGGAATACATGCCTCTCTCTCTCCAGCGGGTCCTGTTTATATCACAGGTAAGGTTTAAGTCTTTAGAATGGGTAATTCTGGTGCTGTTTGTTTTGTGGATATGCAGGAGGTTCATCAGAGTGGGGTCTGACAGTGCCCTGTATGCCAGGCATACATCTCCCCTCAAAAGTCTGTAGGAGACTGAATACAAGGTTAGGGCCTTGAGGTGGTCTGCATAGGACATATTACTTATGCCCTGTATTCTTTTAGCGAGGAACTTCTGCGGACGTTCCAGTTGTTGGATATGCTTGGTTAAGTACATACCAAAGTGGGCATTGTACTCAGGTCTGATGAATGCTGAATACAGTGGAACAATGACTTCCTTGGACTTAGATGCCATACCTTTGTTTATAAGTTGCGCAACATAGAATGATTTCCTCACCACTGTAGACACGTGATGATCAAAGGCTAGATTACTATTTATGTGTGCCCCTAAGTCCATGGCTACTGTGTCAACTCTAAGGAGTGTGTTGTCAATATGATAGTTACCAGGAATTGATGACTTCCCAAATGATACTATTATGCATTTCTTGGCATTTAGTTTTAGTCCATGGCTGTGACACCAATTGTTTGTCTGTGTCAGCCCCTCCTGGAGAACATTTGTGTCAGTGTGAGATTCAATGACAGCTCCTAATTTGCAATCATCTGCAAATTTAGTCAGCCAGAGACCACTGGCATTGGCCTTGATGTCTTCTGAGAAGTAAATGCCAAAAAGGAGTGGTCCAAGGACTGATCCCTGAGGTACTCCACTTGTGACTGGCCCATACCTCTCAACATGGAAACATCAAAAATCTGGACAAGGCCCATGAAAAATAGGTGCAAATCTGTATGCTGTTTAACATCTAATTTGCATACACAATTATGTAACCCCTCCCACTCCAATGGAATTGTGGGATACCAACTTTCAAACGTAACTGAAGAACAGGCAACCAAAATATGGCACCAGTGTCCCCCTGCAGCCATTCCAATGTCCCATTGCCTGGCTATTTCACCCCATTTACCATAAACACTGATGTGTGCATACTGCTTTACTTCTACAGTGATTATTTGGATTTTATTTTTACAGCACAACAATGCACAAACACTAATAGACATTTGGTAAAAACAATACTGTCTCGCAATGAAAATAGACTTGGCATTAAAACGTGTCTGCCCTTGAAACTCGCATTCATTGAAACAGCATTGAAACCCACACCACATTCAAAGAAAATACATCTGGCTAGTGGTGGATAGAGATCATCTTTGGGCTGTTTTCAAATCATTGACCACTTGCACACAAAACAAGAAACATACATGTTTTCTTTGATACACCTTCCTGACTTTATTATATTCCTTGCATAACACAGCACACTTGTTAGAGCGCATTTTAAATTTATTGTTTGAACATTTTTCCAGTAGACTGTACTGTAGGCAATGAAACAAAATGCATGAACCAATAATGACAAAACTGCCCAATTCAGAACATTTCCATCATAAAAGTCTACTTCCACACCCACACTATAAATAGAATGACAGTAGTGTAAGCCATAGGCATCTTGCACAGCTTCTTGCAATTATTTTCAATTTCATTTTTTTTTTGGGGGGGGGGGCACAAAAGATCAAAAAGCAGGGTCACATTTTAAACATTGCTTGTATAATTTTGTAAAGTTGCTGGAATAAAATGTTATGTTAACACCATGCATTTCACTAGTAAGTTTTGGACCCAGGATGCACCCTATGTACTTCAGTCAGAGCAATATACCACTATAATGAATCAGCAGGTTCCTGAAGAATAAGAAGACTGAAACGTACTGGCTATTATTTAGTGAATTCATTTCTCACTTCTCACCACAGCTCTCAACTCTTAACAGAAAAAACCTGGGGGAAATAGTTCTCACTTTAGCTCTCAACTCTGAGAACAAAAAACCTGGGCAAAGCTCACAAGTGGTGGTGGGCTCATATAACCTAGCAGGCTTAAATAAGTTACATAGACTGGGAGGCTTTTTTCTTTTATAAATCAAAGTATTTGGCCAAACATCTCATGATATTGGGATTGTGAAAGCTCTCAGACACAGAATGCAACTCTGACTTTATTTAAGTCATTACCAGAATGGCTGTAACATAAACAACTAAAGAAAAAATCATTGCTGGGAAAAAAACACAAGCAGTTCTGACTCTGCTGGTCAATCGGATAATTACAGGTCATTAATGTAAACAAAACAAGAGGTCAAACACTTGCTTCCAGATCTTTGTTGTTGAATTTGTTACTCTGTATTAATATGTCACCATCTAAAGACAGGTGTTCTGAAATAACTTGCATTGACCAATAACAGAACGGGTGGAGATGGGAAGTCGGAGTGGGAAGCTTGTTTTGCTTCAGCTACATAAAAGGAATTATTTGACCTCTAATTTTAAATAAATATTGATGTTATGTGATCCTATCTCGCCTACATTCTGAATGATGGGTTCGGAGCCGATCCCTCGGCTCCGACTCGGCACGCTTATGCCAAAGAGCGAAGTCTCTTATTGGCTGAGCTTACTATATCCCAGGATGCACCACCACCAGTCCCCCAGATCTCGTTTGCCGCTTCCCTGCAAAGACGTGGTCTCGAGCTGGCTGGGCTGAGTAGCTTTTATTAACTACTTTTTCTGTCAGTTTTTTGCTCTTTTATATCACAAAAGCCGTTTTAACGGCTATTGCTGCCTTTGTGTACGTTTGAGTAGTGAAATTTGTTGTGTGTGATTGGGTTGAGTTTGTTTCGGCCCCCCTTACAATCCAGGGCCTTTTCGGTCAACCTTTATAACTGAAGCTTTTAGTGTTTAAAGTTCCCGGTTATTACAGCTAAGGTTGTGTTTTACACTTTTACTGTAAGCCTTGGGTTTTTTTGTCACAAGCGAATCTACAGTTGTTAAATTTCCTGTCAGAAATTGTTTAACATCATGTCTCAAACCCCTAGGCCTTCGGGCTTTAAAAAATGTTCTAAATGTGCTTTTAAGATGTCTGTTACTGATGACCATCTACTTTGTGTATATTGTTTAGGGGCAAAGCACTTGCAGGAGTCATGCAGCGTATGTCACGCTTTTTCCTCAAGGGTCCTCCAGGAGAGGAAAAATAAATTGATTCTCAAAGGGTTAATTAAACCCTCTTTTGAAGAAGCCTTGTCTTCCTCTCCGGCTCCTGCCAAAAAGAAAAGGGCTTCGGTTCCGACCAGTCCGTCGGATCCGACTGCCAAGAGACCTAGGCAGGCCTCTCCTTCGGCTCCAAAGACTTGGAGCCGAGGTCGAACGGTCTGCCTCGATGCCTCCAATATCGACTCCTCGGGCTTCGGAGCCGATGGCTGGGGCATCGAGAGGCGGGTCACCTTCGTCGGCTCCACTGCTCTCGGAGCCGACAAGGGTCGCCAGCTCAGACACTTCCTCCTCGGCGCCGAAGTCTACCTCGGCACCGATGGAATCTGGTGTGTGTGTTTCCTCGGCGCCGATTCTCATCGAGTCGCCTCGGAGCCGGTCCCCTAGTCCCTCGGGGCCGAGGGAGGTCTTCGAACCCGTTCTGTTTCCTCTCGGTCTTCGAGAATGTCGGATTCTGATATAGACAGGGTGCTCCAAAGACTGTTCCAGTCCCCAGTCTTCCAAAATTTGTTTCGGTTCCGACCCAGTTGGCTTCGGAGCCGATGACCATGACCCACCCCATTGCCATTCCTCCTCCGACTGCTTCGCTCCGTCGAGCAGGTGCTCTTGGAGCCGGTGGAGATCTCAGGGTCGGCTCCGACCCTTACTCCAACCCGGGCCCTCGGGTCCGAGTTTGGTACTCGGACTTCTTCGCCTGGACCCGAGGTTGATGTTTGGGACCTATGCTTTCGGTTCGAGCCTCCCTCTCGGTGCTTCGGCTGCGGGACTTCCGTCTACCATCATGGCTCGAGACCGGACACTCCCAGGATTCTGGGGTCCGGCTTTCAGGGCCATGAGGAGTGCCTTGGCCAAATCCTCTTCGCCATCTCTCCGGTTTTACCAGCACCTTCCTGGGCGTGGAGACTGGGTCTTTGGTAGTTCCCCTGTCCGTAGCCAGCGGAGCCCGAGGCCTGAGGTTACCCCAGTGGGGTTCCCTCCTCCTGAGGGTTCTTCAGAGTTGTCTTCAGAGGAACCCCCAAGGAAGAGATCGTGCAAGAGGAAGCACGTGGACTCCCGAGTCTATTACATCGGACACTGATATGGATGATGCGGAGGGTCCCCTAAGTCGTCCTCGGATGATGTCTCTTTTGCAGACATCTTAGAGATCCTCAAACAACGAGGCGGCTGGATGTCCAAACCCCCTCTGGACGAATCAGTGCTCCTCAAGGCCTTTGGGGCTCAGCCCTCCGCCTCCTGGGTGTCTCCGCCCTTCGACGAGCTTCTGGATTTAGTTTGTTGAAGGGCGTGGGAACATCCGGATACCGTGGAACCAGTCCCTTCTCGTCCAAACAAATTCTTATCTGCTCCCCCCGAGAAGGAGTTCCTTACTAAAGGCGTGGCTGTAGATGCCATGGTGGTGGCATCTGCTACACAACAGGACGTGGCAGAGGCTTCAACGTCCATCCATCCTCCTAATAAGGAGTCTAGGAGTATGGATAGGTACGGGAAGCGCACCCTGACTTCAGCGGCCTTTACCTTAAGGTCTCTGAATTATTTGGCACATTTTACCAGGCTTCAGAGGGATCTGGTCAAGGAGTTGTCAGATTCCCTCTCGGGTAACCTACCTGAGCAGCTAGCCCAGTCCGTTAGCTCTCAGTTGGCTATCCTACGTCAATTGCTAACTCGTCCATGAGGCTCATTTCCTATGCGGCCGAAGGCGGTAGAGCGGCAGGCACAGGCGTGGCTCTACGTGAGACAAGCCTGGCTCCGCTTGTGTCAGTTCGGAGGCCTTCAAGTCTTCCTTCGCCGACGCTCCCTTTGATGGGTCCTCATTGTTTGGACCCAAGGTGAAAGACACCCTTACCGCTGTGAGCAAGAGGGAAAAGCGTTATCTGCCGTAGGGGCCCGTTATTCCACTCCCTTCGGCCTTACCCCAAGGCCAAAGGAGGGAAAATGTGGTTCGAAAATCTCGCAAGTTTTTCTCCCAACAGCAGGAAGATTCCCGTCCAGAGGCAGAGGGCGGGGAAATTTTTCAGGGAGACGCCGTCCCAGAGGCGGCAGAGGGCCCCGCAATTCTGGAGACCGCGAGTCCTTTCGTGGCTCTTCAGCCTCCCACACGACATGAGGGATTGCCCGGCTGTGCTGCTCCGGAGCCAGTCGGGTGTCGTTTTGCCAAGCACCTAAAAGCCTGGGAGTCAATCACTCAGGACAGATGGGTGCTTCGGATAATTGCCGGAGGTTACACCATCCCATTCAAATACTCACCGCCTCCGTCCAAGAGAATCCCGGACCCACCACCCAGTCAAAGGGAAATAGCAGCCGCAGAAGCTTTAAAGCTGCTAGAAAAGGAGTCATCCAACCGGTCCCCACAGACCAAATCGGATCAGGAAATTACTCCAGGTTCTTTTAGTGCCAAAAGACAGGGGACCTGAGACCAATATTGGATCTCAGCAGACTGAACCTATCCGTCACGAAATCCAAATTCGAATGGTCACGTTGCAATCCATTCTCCGTTGTTGGAGAAGGATGTTTGGATGTGCTCCATAGACCTCAAGGACGCCTATTATCACATACCGATACATCAGGCGTCCAGAAGGTATCTGCGCTTCAGCCTGGGAGTCAGTCATTACCAATTTTGTGCTCTGCCCTTTGGTCTCACCACAGCCCCAGGGTGTTCACCAAGTGTTTGGCAGTAGTGACGGCTCACCTGAGGAGTCTTGGATTCCAAGTGTTTCCCTATCTCGACGACTGGCTCCTGACTGCCACCACCAGGCATCTACTTATGGACAACCTCAAAGCCACCATCTCCTGGGTGTTTCCCTAGGGATTACATTCAATTGGTCAAAGTCTGTCTTGCTGCCCTCTCAGCGCATAAAGTTTATAGGAGCAGAGATAGACTCAAGATTGATGCGTCTTTCTTCCTGCCGAAAGGATCCGAACTTTACAGGGCCAAGTTCAAGCTCTGATCTCGAGATCCAAAGCCCCAGCCAGGATGGTCCTACAGGTTCTAGGCTCAATGTCTGCCACGGTACTTTTAGTTCCTCTAGCAAGGTTACACATGAGGATTCTTCAGTGGCTCTTGTCAACTCAATGGTCCTTTCAAGATCTTCCCCTCAATCATCACATCATGATTACGGAAATATGCAAAAGGGACCTTCGCTGGTGGCTTCAGACATCCAACTTGGATCAGGGAAAACCCTTTGTTCTCCCCCCTCCTTTGGTTACCCTGACGACAGATGCCTCCCAGATAGGGTGGGGGGGGCATTGTCTGGGCAGGCTAGTTCAGGGCTCCTGGCTTCCGGACGAAGCTCTTCTCCACATCAACGTGCTGGAGATGAGGGCTGTACTTCTATCCCTACAGGCCTTACACAAGTTTCTTCCTCAGGGCATCATCGCCATCCACACAGACAACATGTCGGTGGTTTGGTATCTGAACAAACAAGGAGGGACCAGATCGTATCCCCTTTGCAGAGAGGCCATGAGAGTGTGGGAATGGGCTGTAGCTACCAACCGCTTCTTGGTAGCGACCCACATCCCGGGAAAGTCAAATGTATTGGCGGACAAATTAAGCAGGACAATTCTCTCTCCTCACGAATGGTCTCTAAACCGCACAGTAGCAGCCCAGGTTTTCAAGAGATGGGGACGTGCTGCGACCTATTTGCGACTCCACAAAACACCAAGTGCCAAAGGTTCTTCTCCTTGATTCCACATCAGGAAGTACCAGCCATGGATGCTCTAGCACAACCTTGGCCAACAGGGTTACTTTATGCTTTTCCTCCAATTCCACTCCTTCCCAAAGTTATTCAAAAGCTTCTCAGCTAGGGTCTTCAATGATTCTGATTGCCCCATACTGGCCTCGTCAGATATGGTTTCCTTACCTGAAAAAGCATGCAGTGGACGATCCGTGGACCTTAGACCTGATCCCGGATTTGCTAATCCATCAGTCGGGACATTGGCATCAGTCCCTTCAATCTCTGAAATTGACAGCTTGGCTCCTCCACTTCCAACCTTAGTTAGAAGTCACACACTAGACCCGGAAGTTGTTCACATTTTATCTTCGGCCCACAAACCCACCACTAACAAATTGTACCTCAGTAAGTGGAAGAGGTTTGCTATCTGGGCTCAACTCAAGGGCTTAGACCCTATCACTGCTCCTGTCCCAGAGGTTTTGAAATTCTTAACATCCCTGTTTATCAGGGATCTTCTGTCTCAACTATTAAAGTTCAACTAGCTGCTATCTCTAAATTCCATGAATCCACGGATCCTCCTTTGATGAGCAGCAGACTATGCAAAACATTCATTAAAGGTGCGAGTCTGTTAAGACCACCAGTTTTTCATCCTGCACCTCCGTGGGATCTTGATTTGGTGCTTCGCGCATTAACATCTCCCCCTTTTGAACCGGCTGCTACATGCGAATTAAAATATCTGTCTTGGAAAACGGCATTCTTAGTGGCTATTACTTCGCAAGAAGAGTCTCAGAGCTTCAAGCCCTGTCTATTAAACCACCGTATTTGATTTTCCACAAAGATAGAGTATCACTTAGGCCTAATCCATCCTTTGTCCCAAAGGTCTGCTCTAGTTTCTGTCTTCAACAATCTCTAGAACTACCAGTTTTCTTTCCAAAATTCTCTAATGAAGCAGAATACACTCTCCATAAATTGGATGTTCACAGGCAATTACGCTTCTATTTAGACAGGACTCAGCAACTTCGTAAGTCAGACCAGTTGTTTGTGTCCTTCTCAGATAATAAATTGGGCCAAACCATCACAAAAGCTACAATCTCAAAATGGATCAGAGATTGCATAACTCAGGCCTATTCTTCTTCGAATAAGCAACTTGCATCATCTATCAAAGCTCATTCTACCAGAGCTATGGCTACTTCTATAGCTTTTCATTCCAAGCTTGCTATATCGGAAATTTGTGCTGCGGCTACTTGGTCCAACCCGCACACTTTCATTTCCCACTACAAATTGGATGTGGCATCTAAAGGACGAGCATCATTTGGTTCCACGGTACTCAGGAGTGTTTTCCAGTGAGCCACCCAGGATTCAGGTGCTAGGGACGCTGTCCCATCATTCAGAATGTAGGCGAGATAGGATCACATAACATCTTTTAGTTATGTACTCACCATAACTTCAGATGTTTGGGATCCATCTCGCTGATACCCACCCTCCTTCCCCCTGCCTTGCAGATCAGAAGAGATTGAACGGTTTTGAGCTCCACTGTTTTTATCTTGTTTCATCTGACGATGTTATATAAGCAGGGTATGCATGTGTGCATGTATGCGGACAAACTAGATCTGGGGGACTGGTGGTGGTGCATCCTGGGATATAGTAAGCTCAGCCAATAAGAGACTTCGCTCTTTGGCATAAGCGTGCCGAGTCGGAGCCGAGGGATCGGCTCCGAACCCATCATTCAGAATGTAGGCGAGATGGATCCCAAACATCTGAAGTTATGGTGAGTACATAACTAAAAGTTCTGTACTGTGTTCTCTAAGAATGTTACCTGTTTTGTTAGCATTGCCTATGTTTTGGTCGAGTTTATTTTTCTACCATTAATGCTGTGATCCGTTATATTTTTCTTTATTTTTGCTAGCTTTGCAGTCTTTGTTTATATGTAGTATAATGAAAATTATATACAGTGATGCCAAGAAAATTGTTTCTGCATTATTAGGCTTATTGCAGTTTCATACCACTATCTATATTCCATGGTGCTGCGGACATTAAGGGGTCTTGGTGGAAAGACATTTCAGTTTCTTTTTTTGTCTGAGGGAAGCCCTAGACAAGCTCTGTGCAAGGATTTCAGGAATAACATTAAGAAAGAAAGAAAGAAATGGATACAAATGCTGATAGATAATGACACCACTTAGAGAGAAAGTTTTCTCCCTTTTCCAATTTCTGAGGCATTATTTGTAGGATTGTCATGAAACTTATGATGGTAACTGCAAACCTGTAGTTTTAATTCTTCTGTAAATTTCCTTTTGTTAATCCTCTGTACACTCACTTGTGTATATCTAACAGCTTTTCATGTTTTGATGCCTGCTGCTTTACCTCATATGCTTCCATAGTATCCAAATGCTGGCTTGCTTCTCTTTGTAATATTTGTATTTACTACACCTTGTTTAAAATTATGCTTGCTTCTCCCAGTCCTGTGACATATTGCACTAATCAAACTGCCTTGTCTCTTCATAACACTTTAAGTATCTATAGCATTTCTAAAACTGGGGTGCAGCCATTACCATTCCCTTTCACAAATAGAAGTTCTTTCCTGTACCTTCAAATTTAATTCTCTTAACCTTCTGCTTTTGTATTCTGTAGTAAATAACATGCAATGAAAAATCTGCCATGGGGTATAATTAAGTGCTATCTTCAGCCATAAAGCATACAACAAAGTGTGTGTTGTAATTACAGGAAAACAGTCTAGGTAACTTGACAACAGGCTAAAAGACTTCTTGTCAACAAATGAGTAAATCTACCCACAAGTGCAATATTGAGGGTAGGGAACTTGCAGTGGTATGACCTTATACAGTGCTCTAATTTGAAATACCACCTTAGTGGTATGGATCATATCACAGGAACTAATCACATAGAGTGTTTGAAAACAACATAAACCCACTTCTCTCTATAAAGGGCTCAGCAGAAACCATTTGGAGATCCTGTGATATATGTCGTTAGCATTTCAAAAACAGAAAACGCGTTCTACAATGATACAAGGATAGAACAGATAAATATTCCCACTCCTCCCTATGGCATATGCGCACACACACACTCCTTACCATTCTGCATCGCATCCGCAGCCAGTTCCAAACAGCCATTCCCGCTCGCATTTGCAGTAGCAGCATCGCATCCGTAGTTTCCTTATATTCTAGTCCGCATAATCCAACAAGTTCTTCCGCCGCAGCCAGGCCAGCCATTCCCGCTTGCATTTTGAAGCAGCGGCCAGCTGGAAATGCGTGAGCTCCTTGAGCTCAATTCCGACAGGCTGGTAGAGGGAGCAGACGTCATCACTCAGGCTGGAATCCCTGAGGGAGCTGACATCATCGCGTACGTGATGACGTCAGCTCCAACAGCCACGGAAATTAAAAAACAAAAAGAAAAAAAATCGGAAATGAAGGGGTGCCACTCGGGAATCGTGGCACCCCTTCATTTGACCCCCAAAACTTGGTAAAAACAGAGTAATTCGGCACGGTTGAGAGGTATGGACTGGCCTCTTTGTAGACGAGCACTCCCCAAGTCTAACTTCCTATGTCCTGTCTGTGAGCCAGTTGGCTATCCACCAAGTGACATACAGGTTTGTACCTAACCTCTTGAATCTGTCAACAATGCCTGAGCGGAGTATTGTGTCAAATGCGTTGGCCACGTCAAGGTAGGCAGTGGAAATGATTTTGCCCTCATCCTTTACTTTGGTGACCTTCTCAAAAAAGTCTAACAGGTTCAGTAGACATGATCTGCCCTTGATAAAACCAAACTGGGTTGAGTCCAATGTCTGGAGGTTTACTATATCTCTGTTGATCATCTCCATGGTAATTCTTTACATGTAAGACTAGTGAGTTATGGTCTGTAGCTGGCCCATCTTTGTGCAGAGGAATGATTTTTGCCTTTCTCCATTCATGAGGCACAAAGCCTGTTTGGAGGCTGCAGTTAAATAGTAATTGCAAAGGCCCTGATATGTCATGTTTCATGCTATTTAGAAGGCATTCTGGGATATTGTCTGGGCCTATTGATGCAGTGCTCTTGGTCTTGGAGAGAGCATTAAGGACCTTTTCTCTAGTGATAGTAGGGGGAGTTGTATTTGATATTTCCTGAGGGAAGGTTGAGGGGGAGAGAGGAGTAAAGTTGGAGCTGAATTTATCAGCCAGGAGGTTTGCTATATCGTCTGGCCCAATATAGGTGGCTCCATTTACAGTGCGCTCTGCACACAATTGTGTATTGCCTTTGAGGTTGCGGACATGGCTAAAGAATGCTTTGTGGTTGTCCTTTGGCCTGGGAGGCGAAAATTGCCTCAGATTTGGCTTTGATAGACTTTGTTCTCTGAATTGTTTGTTTAGTTTGATAAGTGCTTTTTTTCTGCTGGGTGCTGCACCTCCTAATTTTTGCCGTGATTTTCTTCCTCCTGTTGTATAGCCAATTGATTTTGTAATTCCACAAGGGTGGCTTGTTTTTGAGTTTTATTATAGCATAGTGAAAAACCACACATGCACAATGGCCACCTATATACCCAAATGGCAAGAAGAAAAAGTTGTAGATTTGTGAATGTCGTTCATATTAAGATAGAAAGATTGGTTAGTGGTGTAGAAGAACAGCTGCGGCAGGTTAGCTACCTGGCTATGTGAACCTTGAGTCTACATGATTGTCACTGTTGAGGTGACCCCCTGACCTCACGTGGAAAAATCAGTTGTGGATGAATTGTTTAGCCTGTGGCTTAACATAATTTTATTTCTAACTTGAGTATTGGTATGTACGCTTTGGCATTGGGTGACTTGCATGTTAAAATAGTCTCTCATATAAGACATTTTTGCAGCATAATCAAATAAGCAGCTACAAAAGTTATGAATTAGGTGCAGTAAGTGTGTGGTGTACTCCTATTGTATTTTTCTGGCCTGAAAAAAATCTGCGCTCTTATTTTTTCCCTATTATGTCCCCCAGTACCTCCTCACTATTACAAATTAAGTTCCAGTCCCCCCACACAAATAATAATCCTTGTTGAAAGCTGATTATTTCTCTCCAAAAATGTTAAGCTCCATAATAGCAGTTTTCTTTTGAATATAAACACATGCTAACGTAATCCTTCTTCCCTACCAATGATCATCTCATCATCTTCTTTCGGCTGTTCCATTAGGGGTCGCCACAGCGAATCTTCTGTTTCTATTTCTTCCTGTCTTCTGCATCATGCTCTTTCACACCAGCCGCCTGCATGTCCTCTCTCACCACATCCATAAACCTTATCTTAGGCCTTCCTGTTTTCCTCTTACCTGGCAGCTCCATTCTTAGGATCCTTTGCCCAATATACCCAGCATCCCTCCTCAGCACATGCTCAAACGAACGCAGTCTCGCCTCTCTTGCTTTGTCTCCAAACTGTCCAACCTGAGCTGACCCTCCAATATACTGATTCCTAATCCTGCCCATCCTAGTCACACCCAGTGCAAATCTTAACATCTTTAACTCTGCCACATCCAGCTCTGACTCCTGCCTTTTCGTCAATGCCACCATCTCCAACCCATATAACATAGCTGGTCTCACTACCCTCTTGTAGACCTTCCCTTTCACTCTTACTGGTACCCGTCTGTCACAAATCACTCCTGACACTCTTCTCCACCCATTCCACCCTGCCTGTACTCTCTTCTTCACCTGTCTTCCACACTCACCATTACTCTGAACTGTTGATCCCAAATACTTAAACTCATCCACTTTTACCAACTATACTCCCTGCATTCCACCCTGCCTGTACTCTCTTCTTCACCTGTCTTCCACACTCACCATTACTCTGAACTGTTGATCCCAAATACTTAAACTCATCCACTTTTACCAACTATACTCCCTGCATCCTCACCATTCCTCTACCCTCCCTCACATTTACACATATATATTCTGTTTTAGCCCTGCTGACCTTCATTCCTCTCCTCTCTAAAGCATATCTCCACCTCTCCAGGGTCTCCTCAACCTGGTCCCTACTCTCACTATATATCACAATGTCATCTGCAAACATCATAGTCCACGGGGCCTCCTGTCTGATCTCATCTGTCAACCTGTCCATCACCACTGCAAATAAGAAAGGGCTCAGAGCTGATCCTTGATGTAATCCCACCTCCACCTTAAACGTATCTGTCACTCCCACCGCAGTCCTCACCAATGTCACACTACCCTCGTACATATCCTGTACCACTTTTACATACTTCTCTGCCACTCCTGACTTTCTCATACAATACTACAACTCCTCTTTAGGCACCCTGTTATATGCTTTCTCGAAGTCCACAAAGACACAATGCAACTCCTTCTGACCTTCTCTGTATTTCTCCAACAACACTCTCAGAGCAAATATTGCATCTGTAGTGCTCTTTCCTGGCATGAAACCATACTGCTGATCACTAATCATCACCTCCTTTCTTAACCTAGCTTCCACTACTCTTTCCCATAACTTCAAGCGGTGACTGATTAATTTTATCCCTCTGTAGTTACTGCAGCTCTGCACATCACCCTTATTCTTAAAGATAGGTACCAAAACACTTTTTCTCCACTCCTCAGGCATCCTCTGACTTTCCAAAATTTCATTAAACAATCTGGTTAAAAATTCCACTACCATTTCACCTAAGCATCTTCATGCTTCCACTGGTATGTCATCTGGACCAACAGCCTTTCCATTCTTCATCCTCTTCATAGCTGTCCTTACTTCCTCCTTGCTAATCTGTTTCACTTCCTGATTCACTATCCCTACATCATCCAACCTTCTTTCTCTCTCACTCTCTTCATTCATCAGTCCTTCACAGTACTCTTTCCATCTACTCAACACATTTCTCCTCACTTGTGAGTACGTTTCCCTCACTATCCTTTATCACCTTTACCTGCTGCACATATTTCCCAGCTCTGTCCCTCTGTCTAGCCAATCTCTCATACAACTCTCCATATGCCTTATCCTTAGCCTTCCCCACCTCTCGCTTTGCCATGCGTCTCATCTCCTTATACTCATGTCTACTTTCTTCATCTCTTTGACAATCCTACTTCTTCGCCAACCTCTTCCTCTGTATACTCTCCTGTACTTCCTCATTCCACCACCAGGTCTCCTTGTCCTCCTTCCTCTGTCCAGATGTCACACCAAGCACCTTTCTAGCAGTCTCCCTTACTAGCTCTGCTGTAGTTACCCAGCTGTTCGGTAACTCTTCACTGCCTCCCAGTGCCTGTCTTAACTCATCCCTGAACTCCACCTCACAATAACCCTTTTTTAACTTCCACCATTTAATCCTTGGCACTGCTTTCACACGCCTCCTCCTCTTCTTGATCACCAACATCATCCTACAGACCACCATTCAATGCTACTCCTTCCCTACCAATAACCCCTTGCTGTTACAAATCTTCTGTTATTGTCATCCGTTTTTCCCTCTTCTGTTACTGCAGGAGCCCCTCTGTCAATAATAATTTTGTTATTTTGCTGAATGTCCATCCGGAAATCCTGTTTGTCAAATTCACATGCTTATTTCTTTCCAAGTGGGTCTCCGACAATATTGTTTGCACCATACATTTTATTAATACAATTCAAAAGTCTTTGCTTTTTGTTTATATTTGTAAGTCCATTTTACATTGCATTGTAATATGGGCCAGAGTAACCATTATAATAGAAAGCTATTAATCCCACCTGTTGTACATGTTGATGTTTTTTTTAATGTATGTTTCCAACAGCTGCATTACATTCACACACCAATCTTTCGCAGGCTGATCTCTTGCGTATTTGCTTCTTCTCTCCCCTTAAATCTATATCACATTTTCAAGACTTTTTTTCCTGTAGTGAAAACAAATCAAGCACTTCTTAATTTAAGGCAAACATAGACGTGGTTGCTCCAAATTGATGGTTGCACCCAGAGGCCTTACCTTATCTAAAATTAAGGCTACCTGTGTTAAAGTGCATGTTACAGCCTGTAGTCCCACTTGCACTGATTTACTGTCAGTTCTTTTCTTATCTGTTTTTCCCTTCCAGATGTGAAAAACAGCTTGCATGCTTTCAGTAAACATTAACATTTATCCATAAGAAAAAAATATACTAGCTGCCTCTGTATAAATGAACTAAATTGTGCACTGTTATGCTAAACACATTCCGGTATTATAAGGCTGCCGGGGAGGCAACTACTTGTATCATTTTATTGACATCTCACATTTTAAACTGTATATTTCACATTACATTTCTTTCAGCAAAGAGTGCTTTGGGCTTTCAGGAATAATTGCTTTCACCTGTAAGACAGTTGGTTTCAAAGTACCAGCAGTCGGCAATGAAGAAAAAAATATGCAAGTAATTTTGCAGATGCATGAAAGAATCTTTGTAAATTTCACTCAAAACACACTGTATGGGTCTCCCATGATCGACTGCCCGCACATGCAGACGTCTTGCCTCTCACTCATACCTGTCAACTTAGAAATATCAAAAATCTGGAAAAAGGGCCATGAAAGGTAGGTAAAACTGGCCATAAATTGGGACGTTCATTAACATAAAATTTGCATACATAAGTAACCCCACCCACTTGAATGGGATTGCAGGATACCACTATAAAGATTGAAGTCACTAAATAATAAAAATAATGGCAGCCATTTGAATTTCAGACTTCATATCCTTCAGAAAATACATAATGTGAAACCTGTTCTTCTAGCAACTATCTGAGTTTACAGGACCAATAAATCTGCCCCTGTTTTGGGCCTTTGTCCCACCATTATTTTTAGCTTTGTCCTGACTGAGGTATGTATTAAACAGGTCCCACGGTATAGGCATGAGTTAGGAGTTGATGGCAGTCATGGCACCTATCAAAATACTTTCCCCTGGGTTCAAATTTCCTTTACTCGGTATGAATACCTCTCATCGAGTCATACCTCTGAACGGTCCCCAGTTCTCCGGAACAGACGTCCTTGATTTTGGCACAGCATTCAGCTCTGTCCCTCCTGAAACTGATAATTTTAGAAGAAAAGCTCTTGGTGGGTTATACTTGGTAATGTCCATAATAAGAGTTACTGACAGACTTCTTTTACTTCAGAAAACTCTTGTTATTTTACATTACCGTATTCTATCAGCATCTCAAGGTAATATTGTAATACTTTAAAAACTGTCTCTGCTTGCTTCTGGATTTGTCCCTGAGAGCAGTTGAGAGAAGTGACTTGCGTCTTCTTTGAAAATGGACCAATAGCCTATTAACATGATCAACAATCAACAACTAATAAAATGTTGCCCCCCCCCCTAATCTGTTTTATAGCAAGTTGCAAAAATGAATATTAGATGGGCTTCATCTGCCCTTGAAAGTGCTGTGAGTGAGATTGTAAGCAGGGTTATAAACTATTGCAGGATGAAATTAAAAACAAAAAACCTCAGAATCACGTGTCTTCTGGCAGCCCATTTTAGCTGACTTCATCTTCACAAAGTTAGAACTTTCCAAGCAGCAAGTGATGTTCTTTTCTCTACGGGAGTTCATAGCTTTCATAATTTTTACAAGCACCCTGGGTGATTGACATACCTGTCTAAGACTTTTGTTGTGGGACATAGTAATGTTTATTTCCTAAATGATTTGCCCCAATAAGATGTTTCACTGGCCCAGAAAATCTTTGAATAAACTCTCAGGGTCTGTTTATTGTTCCAAATCACAGTCACAACTTCACAGTAAAAGAACGCATCCCTACTACTGTGAACGTATTCAACTATGACATGCTGATATAAATAGAGAAACTGTCACAACAACCAAACACTCAATGGCAATGACTAACTATCCATGCAAAGTAGTTTCTCATAGTCTACAAAAAACATTGGTTTCTATCCAAATGTGATTTGCTAAATGGTCTGCCAGAAAATTTGACAACGTGGCATGGTACTTCTTTACCTTTTTCAAAATCACTGACTACACATACTAAGCGCAACAGCAAACATCCCAAAATGAGTGTTTCTTCCACGTTAGTAATTATATTTATATTTTCCTGTACACAAACTTTTGTCGTGGTAATTTGATAGTGTGATGCTTAATTCAGTATCTACCCATGACATACATAAATCCGACTTGTGCCTTTTTATTTATTTCTTTCAAATGCTAGTTTTTTTTTTTTTTTTTTTTGTTGTCTCACCAGATCGGTATTTAAGATCTTTTGAGACTGAAACAATGTGAAGCCACAAAGAGATGCGAAAACATAACTGCAGTGTCAACTAACTGTAAATGCTCGTATTTTGTATATGCATGCAGCATTTATTCATGAGCATTCTGACATTGTTTTTCACATATGGGCTGAAAATAGCTACATGACTGGGGACCACAGCAGAATGCTGCTCAACCTCTCAGTTCACGAAATCTAGACAGCCAATTTCTCAGTCTCGCATACTCTCAAAACATACCACTATCTCAACCGTACCAGATGCTGCTCGAGAAACCTAGTTCCAGTCCACAACCATTACTTTAAGTATGGTGCTTGTATCTGGATTCCCCTTTAGGTAAGTTAATCTCTCCAAAAATTTCAGGTAGGAAAAAACAGAAATGTAATTAAGATCATCACAGTCCATGGTGTGTGGGAGGAAAACACTGCAGAAAGTACTTACGTGCTTCTTTTTGGACTTGGCTGGCAGATGTTAATTTAAATCTTAACTAACTGCCCTCCCTCTCGTCCTTGAATTCAGTCAGGCTGGCAGTCTCCTGATGTCATCACACACACCCTGCACGTGATGACGACATCAACAACTTCAACCTTAAAAAAAAAAAAAAAAAAAAAAAGGGAATTGAAGCGGCCTCTCAGGAATTCGTGGCACACCAATGTTCTACTCTCAAAATTGGTAAATGCTGAGGAATTTGGTACGGTTGAGAGGTATGCAACTGAAAGCATTTGCTAATGGGAAAAAAAATTCATGTAACTTTTGCTATTGCAAGAACCTCAGTTTCTGTGGCTTTCATCATTTTGCCTTATTTATCAAACCTATTTGCTTCATAAACTTGTCTTTTGCTTGGACTTTAATCTAGACATCTGTTTCTGTTAAAAAAAAAAAATCAAGGAAATATTGTAATTCTATATATAACATGATCAGTACAGTTGTACACACTATCCCTACCCCAGTATCTCAGGATCACAAGATTTCTTCTTTCTTAACAGTTTAAAGTTACTTTTCCTCACTTGTGAGATGTATACTAAAGCTGTTAAGGCAAGGAAGTAATATAGCAGTCACTGTAAGACTCTCCCCAACTCATATTTAAAGTATCCTTGACTGCACATTATATAAAATCTCTTTACAATATAACTAATGTACAGGATGAAATTTTGTACAGATATATAATAAGAACAAAACTGTTTTGCTGCTACATATCTTTGTGTTCTTCCACACTGTAATGACATAAAGTGGAATATATCTTTACAGTTCACCCATCAGTTTAACGTAGTCAGCAAATTCCAATCTTTCATTTTTTTCATGCAAAACCACATTTCACATGTCTAGTCCTATATCCAGAGGGATTGATGATTTATGGTCTCCCATTTATTCACTAATTTCAGTGTTGTTGGTCTTCCCGATTATTGACATCGATTATTGACATCTACAAACAGTCTTTGTTTCAGGTAGAAGGTACCCCCATTTCTTCTAGTCCTCGCCACTGTTTTTGCTTTCTACCGCTCAAGCATTTTTCTTTTGAACAATGGAAAAGGGTTTCACTGGCCTCTCTGTAGGCTTTGTTACTGTCAGAAGGATGAGACGCACCATTTTCTTCTGCTTGCTGGCTCACCCTTTTTGTTGGATAGACTCTTTTTATTTCCTCCTTAATCTGTCCATGCTCCTCCAGAAAAAAATTCTCACACCTGTCTCTTGACATTCCCTCATTGAGATAAACATGCTTCTCTCCTGCCTGTGATGTACAATAAATAATCATTTCCATCAACTCTTTTTGTTCCCAATTTTGAATACTTTTCCGTTCTGCCACAGTTTTTGACAGTAGCAATTCTTTCATCTGGTATGATTGCATGTTTAATATTGTAGGTTTTGGCTGCTTTCTCATGGCCATATTTGACGCATACGCTCAATGTGCCCTCTCCAGTTAACCAATCCCGGTGTAGAACATCAGTCCAATTGCTTATTTTTACTTTCTTAAAATTAATGTAGTTTGTTCCTTCCAATTTGTTTTGTACATCAGAAAATCTCAGGTTTTCTGTGTGTTTACTGTCTTCTAACTGTACTATTTTTTTGAAACGGCCCTTCTTGAGAAGTCTTATGCTAAGCCAGCTGTTCCTTCATTTCAGTCTCTGATGTTGACACTTTTGTCAGTTCATCTGAATAGCTAGCTAAAGCTTCTTCCAGCCTTTTGTTCTTCTGATTTGATGTACTCTCATATTTGATTAGTTTCCTCTAAATTTCTAGAAGCCAGTTCCTGTGCCAAAGATGAATGTTGAACGTTTTTTCAACTACAAAATTCTTTTCAGACAGTTTTTTTTTCTCCTTTTCTGGTTACATTTTCTCATGTTGTCCAATTTTCTTCTTTGCTGGCATCCAGGCAGTGTAATTACTAGCCAGTAACAAAATTTTACCCAAACTGACAGTTCCACTGCCCCTTTTTCCACAGTTTCTCTTTTCACACTGAGAGAACTCCAATCAATCTGATTTATTGTGCAGCCATCTTGGAAGCCCCACTGTGTGAGCATCTGTTGCCTGGGCATCTAGTGTTTGAATTACCAGGATTACTAGAGGAATCGCACAGTTCTCTTGGGGAACCCAAGATAGGGAATTACAGTTAATGTACAGCTGTGAATGCTTTTCCTTACCGGGTGGATGGATTGCTGACACTGCAGTGCAGCATTAGGGGGTGTTGCACTCTTGTGCGTGTTGTCCTTCAGATGAGATGTTAAACCATGGTCCCATTTGTCTGAGTTGGTGGTAATTCAGGTGGATGTAAAAAGATGCCCTGGCACTTATTGAAAAGAGTAGGGAAGTTTCCAGATGCCCTAGCCAAATTTCTCCTAGTAGTATAAATGCCACCTCAGGTCTTCTGAAAAGAGCCTACTAGCTGTGAGGGACTATCCCAGTCCAGAAATGATAAATAACTTTGCTGTCACATGTTAAACTGCTATTTGCTTTCACAGATTAGGAAACTTGTTTTCCTTGCCCTTCTGTAGTTAGCTGGCAGGTATGCTTACTTTCTGGCAAAGTCACATTTCACACCTCCATCCCTATAGTCAGGGGGATTGAGTCTCCCATTTCTTCACTAATTTCAGTGTTGTTGGTCGTCTTCCTGATAATCTCCATCTGTGTGGAGGAAACTTCTGTGTGGGATGCTTCCCTAAATGGTTAGTCTTTGGGTCTCCCTGCACCCCACTAGTCAGGGGTATACTCACAGCTACCTGATCTCTGAATGAAGAAGACTTTTTTGTTTTCAATGTTAAAACCATAGTCTTTGTTATAACTGGGAATTCCCAGTACTACTGTTCTGTGTTTTTGGGGGGGTCTGTGTTTTGAGAGAGAGTCCAGTTAATGGGTTCTGAATTATTATTGTTTTGTGGGGGAGGGCCTTTTTTTTTTCCAGGCAGACTCTGTAGATTAGTACATTCTCTCAGGCCCACATCTGCATTTCCAATCTCCTCTGTACAGTTAGAGTAAGCTGCAAAGTCACCATGAGATGTGCTCCTTTGAAAGCTGAAATAGGCGGAATTCTGACATCCATGTAGACTTGTGCACCTTGGACCTTTGGACAGCAGAACTATTGGGATAAGGCTTGCTTTTATCTACCTCCATAGCCATCTGGGATGGTCATGATGGCAAGAGAGAGCTGCTGCCCTTCTTTACGTGTGTCTTAAGACAGTACATGTGGCACATAGGAGCATATGGCCATTTTATTCTGGATGGGGCACAAGGCTGTACATTTTCTTTACCCCCCACCACATGTACAATGATTTAAAAAATCTGTTTAACTGGGTAAACCCACTGGACAAAATGCCCTTTTTCAGGGGATTCCCAGGAGTGTTGCCTGGTTAAGTAACTTGCATAGAGTCACATAACAGGCAGATGGAGGTGGAAAGAATCAGACCTTGTTCCCTTGAGTATAGAGAGCAGATCTCAATACCTCAGAGCCTTAATTGTCAGTAATAACTGACAGGCAAAACTGTATAGACCTCTTGCATTAACTGACCATCATACCTGTTTCAGCTGCTTGAAAGGCAGCTATGTTCACTGGTATACCTTCTCTCTGTTCTCCGTATTAATGTGATTGGGGCAGGAAGATGTTTTTCCCCCAGAAGCCATTTAGGCTATTAGAAGGAATGGCTTTAGTTATCGGTAAGGAAGAGGCATTTTCTTCTAGGATTCTGCTTCCTTGGTGGAGTTGTTTCGTGTGGTGTTGGATTATCTCTAAATCCAGCTTCTAGCTGCTTGTCTAGCACCATTTCACTCTGTCAGTACTTTTGCACACTGCTTTGGCACCGAGGCTTTTAGTTTATCCATTATGCTTCTGACAGGAAGCTTGAAAGAATGCAAAGGTACATTGGCTGAAAAGGTCTGCACTTTTCCTCCATGCTTTGCAAATATGAGTGCCTTTAAGGTGGTATCTTTTTTTTTTTTTTTTTTTTTTTTTTTTAATAAAGCATTGTTTACATCTCACAACATGGACCCTTTTTCTGGTCGGTGGAACCCTTTTGGGCATTTGGTACCTGCCAGTGCTCCTAGAATTTTTTTTTTTTCTCATGAACAGGCCAGATAGTAGTCGCCTCGTGTTTCATAGGTGGGAGTTGGATTAGGCTGCAGCCATAGCTTTACTCTTCAGGCAGGGGACACTTAGTCTTGTGTAGTTTGTCTCTATTCATCTTAATTTGTTTGTTTATTTATGCTTGCATGCATGCATACATACATAAATCTTAATTTCATTTAACTGGGATACTGTAACTGAGCTGTACTAGCCCCTTTTCAGCTAAGACACTGGGAGAGATGCTCTAGTACACATCATTTAGAGCCAACCTAGTGAAGACAAATGTACATGATATAAACTGTACTCAAAAACAGTAATGTTAACTAGAAAAACTTTATATACAAGAGAAAGTAACTACTAGGGCCAAAACAGGATAATATGAAGTATAAAGCACTAAACCATAGCATCTACAAAAGCTATAATGGTATACAGGAAGATTATATACAGGAGTAAAGAATTGGTCCTATATGTGAGTCATCTGGTAATCCAGCGGGTGATGTAGGGTTTTATATCCAGTTTATATAGCTTTACTACTATGCCTGAGTGGGGAATTGTCAGAAGTTTTGCGCATTTTGAGATATGCTGTCTGTGCAGTTTTGCCTTCAGCCATTGTTTGGTGACCATTTCAAAAAAATTCCCCAAGGTTGAGTAAGCATGACCTGCCATTGATGAATCCAAGCTGAGATTGGTCCAGTGTTTCGAAGTTCCCTGCGTCCTGATTAATTCCATGGATTGGCATATGATGCTAGTAAGTCTTATGTATCTGCAAATGCCTGCATCTGTGGAAGGTCCTCTCTTTTATGCAAATGCATGACTAAGCTGTTCTATATTTGCTTGGTACAAAACCTGTATGAGACGGAGACTGAACAGTGTTGTTAGGGGTTGAGTAAATCATGCTTCATGCTGTTTTAAGATGCATCCAGGAATATTGTCAGGACCCATTGATACAGTATCTTTAGCTTTTGATAATAGCACTTTTAGGATGTGGTCTTTTTGTACAATAGCTGGAGGTGTGCCAGTTTCAGGTATATTTTGAAGGACAGACAGAGAGGAGAGAGGGGTAAAGTTAAAGCTAAATTTATCAGTTAGTGGGTTATCTAGATCTTCAGCCTCTGTTTAGGCAACATCGTCCGAAATCACCTCACTGCATTGCTGCATTGTCCTTTTGAGATTATGAACATAACTAAAATCAAATGCCTTGTATTGTCTTTTGGTTGGGTAGCTGTTTTAGCCTCCGACTTGGCTTTGGATTTTATTAAGCTCCTGAGTTTTTTATTTTATTGACAAGGGCTGTAACATTCTGGTAATTACTACTATTAATTTTGGTAAAAATTATTTTCCTTTTATTATAAAATTTGGTGGTTATTCTACCATATGGGTTTGTTTCTGGGGTTTGGCCTCCACTTGTTCCACCAGGGTACAGCTGCATTTGTGCAGTTGTTTACATGCTGGTACAGTGTGGTGGTGTATATTTTACATATTTAGGGATTTGAAGTTTGTAAATGTATCACTTAGTAGTAGGTGGTTTTGTCGTAAAGAAAATTTCTAAAGGTAACTTGGGTGGAAGGGGTGTCTACTTTCAGTTTTATTTAGAAGGAGACTGCTTTATGGTCAGACCTAACATGAAGATACTCAAGAGAAGGTGCAAGATCTCCCATATTAGAAAAGATAAGCCCCAAGATGTTACTTCCCTAGCGAGCACTTTGTCAGTACCAATGCCTAGAACAATTCGTCAAAGTCCAGGAAACTCTGTGCTTTTGCACTAGGGGTGGTGTAGGTTCACCAGTCTGTAGTTGGATACTTTAGATCATCTAGGAAGATGGTATTGGGTTTAATACCAAGTGATTTCTGGTTTCTATAAACAGGCATTGTGGCTTTCTTTTGTCATAGAGGATGTTCTGTAGCTAGTTAATATATGGTATGGAATATTCTGATGGTTATCTGAGCATGAAGAAGCCCTAGTGCATCGTGTTGCTTTATTAGCCTTGATGCGAGTCACTTCTGGATGTAGCTTGATACACCTCCACCTTTTTTCCCCTCCTGTACAGTAGCTGTTTTAATTGTGCAGACGCCATTATAGCCATGAACAACCGGAGTGCTGTCTGTTATTTTAAAACTGTCAGTTGTTATGCAGATGTAATGTCTTGCAGGGTGAGAATGGCTTGTAGGGTGTGGAATTTCTTGTCCAGACTCCTGTTGTTGATCAGTAATGCCTTTCCATTTTCCTTTGCTTGTTTGGTAGGTTTGAAGCAAGTTTTGCAGTCTTGTGGTAACATTAAGTTTAGGAATTGGTGTGGTTTATTTGAATGTAGGCGAGGCGTATAATAGGCCAGGAAGTAGAATAGTATTAGCTGTAGCTTGCCTTGCAAGTTTAGTCAATAAAGTTTTATTTTATATAGCGTATCTAGATTTATTCTGTTTTTTGAACAACATAATTTTTTTGATGATCAAACTTCATTTTTTAATGTATGGTTACACCCAAAGAGTTTGGTATGGGTAAATTTGCTTTACATTTGTGCTGTTATGAGAGCTAATTTTGAGTTGTATATCTGTCATTTTAGTGTAGGAGAATTAAGTTTGTGGTATTAGCAGTTGCAGTAAAATGTATTCTTTTCATCATTTTTCAATTGAGTGAAATGAAAATTGTATGTAGTTGAGATAGTTTTGTGGCTGAACGTATTAGGGTGGGATAATGTTCATGTTTGAAGCATTCTGTTTTAGTATGTTTTATATGTCTTATGTATATTATCTAGTAAAGGCCCCCCAGATAGAACCTTTTGGGACCTTGCCAATGTCCACTTTACAAACACCCAGTGAATCAATTTTGTTACGGAGACCTAGTAACCTGGCATTCATGGGCTGGAAAGAGGTGTGAAGCCCCTTTGATCCAACCTGGGAATCTCATTCAACCCTTTTGTTCTTCAGTGAGAGTAGAATGGAAGGGAGCAGGTCAGCTTGCTGGTCCTGGGAGGCAGTCTACAATCTCCCATTGGGACCATTCCATTCCCCCTTGATGTCTCCTCTGAGTGTGCTATTGCTGTCACCAAAGGGGAAGTGTGCGTAAACATGCTGGATTCCTCTCTGCTTTTGTTGGTGATTAGTTCTGTGGTGGTGCTGCGGTAGCGTTGTCGCCTCACAGTAAGACGCTGTCCGGTTCGATTCTGAGCTAGAGCATCTTCTGCGTGGAGACATGCGTGAATGGGAGTACCTTCGTTGAAGGTTGTGCGTCAGGGCTGGCAACTCGGCACGTAAAAATCAACTCCCAGTCATTAGCTGACCGGAGTTCTGCTGTGGTGACCCCTAACTCGGAAAAGCCGAAAGACACATTCAGTACTGTGACAGTGTGGGCACAGTTGGCATGAACTGCAATGGATGACACTTTATGCTGCAGCTAGGCTTCACCCTTGTGACATTGTAGGGCAGGTTTCCACCCCCACCCCCACCCAGGCAGCTCCTACATTTAACTGAGCCACTCAAACATGGGTTGCCTGCAGTGTGGTAAGTGATTTATCCCTCTACGCTGTGGTGCTGGCTGGGGGACTCCTGTTTTAATACGTTTCAAACTGGAGTATGTATTTATCCAGCACACCTTGAATAATGTTTGAAGGATAGCTTTTGAACCATAGCACTGTTGAGTTATCAAATACCTAGTGCTGAGAGTTTCTGTAAGAGTAGCTAATGAGAAGATGTGTGGTCGTTTTGCCATTGCGTAGGGGAGGATGTGTTGCCAGTTAATTTGGTTTCATGTGCAGTTGATGCTTGTTCCATTTCTTCATTTGCTAAAGCTGTTCTAGTTGTCTAGGGGCATATACATCCGATCCCTTATTGGCTTAATTCTTGACTGGATGTTGGTGTTGAATTAGCTCATACAGTCAGTATTATCTGTGCTGTCTTTTATCAGAGGAGAATAGAACATACTGACTTAATTGATGACAACTTAAGGTCTCTTCCCATTAAGGAGCATTGTTCAGTTGGAAAGGACCTTACATGATGACTTCTTCCCGTCTCCCGTAATGTAAGAGAAATGTGGTGACCTTGACTTGACTTCAGTCTCCTTCCTGTCTCCCAAGATTTGAGAAGGACATGGTATGGCCAGTGAGCTCAATAGCGCTTGGTTCCCTTTGGCCCTGAAGGTGCAACCCATTCTTCAAGTGGAATATTCTATTTCTGTTAGTGATATTGGATGACTTAATTTTGGTTGTCTGTGGATGTTCATATGAAGCAGCTAAGTTCTCCTGAATTATCTTAGGTGGTCACATAGTTGATTATTAGCTTCAGAATTTTTTATCACATTTCCATTTTTGACACCTACATGCAATATCCCTGGCTCTTTCAACTAATGGTGCTGCTGACAGCTTGTAGCTTGGAAGGGAACTGCTTCCAGTCTGTGCTTTAGACATATTAGTCTCATCATTTCCAGGCCTTTCCCTAGTAGATTCTATAATGTCTTCAGATTAGGTTTGGGTTTTCATTTTTTCCATTCCCTGAAAAAGGTAAATTCAAGAGAAAGTCCGACTGGGCATGGATTCCATTTTCTGCCCAGGCCTCCTCTGAAAATGGGATCAATAATTAGTTGGACTTTTTTGGTAAGCAAATATGAAATAAGTAAATTAAAAGAATGCCTCTTTATCTTAGATCTATGGATGGGAAACAGAAGCATACTGAAAATTACCTGTTCCATTATATTTATTTTGTTTAAAAATTGCATTAAATGAAATGTTCTTGTAAGTTTAAAAATGCCTCCTTTAAAATGTGTGAGGTAAGCTTGTTGGTACCAACTTAGTTCTGCAGGAAGTTCAGTGCCAGATAAATGTAAATAAATGGTTAAGGAGGAACTTTTGTAGCAAAGACCTCATTACAAATTGGAAACAAAAATATTTGATGGCCAGCTACTTGCATCAATTTTAGATGCAAAGCATACCTGTTTAGTACTTCCTTTGTAGTCCTGTCACTTTTGAAAATATTTTGCTCCTTTTCTCACATGAATGTAAAGTCTAAAACTTTTACTTTGTCTTAGAACAGCTCCTTGTTCTTATGGCAAAATTTGTGATCTGATGTTATTTCCATCTGCCTCAGATGGCTATATTTGCATGCCAACCTCTCTCTCTCTCTCTCTCAGCAGTGACTCTTGTGTGTGGAAAGTGATGACCAGGGACTGTTCATAGGTACACAGAGGTGTCCAGGGTTAATGACCACAAGGGCCTTTTAGCCACGCATCCTAAATCTGTGACAAGTTCTGGTACCCTTAAGTGTAAGCAGGGCCTTCAGAGATGAAAGATTTACAAGGAAGGGACTGATAGATGAATTATTTACAGGCTGCCTGTGTACATAGGTGCCAAACCAGGGATGAATTGCCTGCTCCCTATCCAGTTGTTCAAGTTACAGTGAATTGGTTAAGGAGGAACTCTGCTTCACATGGATAGAGAGCCTGTTGCAAAGTAGTAATCCTTTCTGGGATACATACTTTCCAGCAGGTTCTGTTTATATCACAGACAAGGTTTAAGTCTTTAGAATGGGTAATTCTGGTGCTGTTTGTTTTGCTGATATGCAGAAGGTCCATCAGGGTGGAGCCTGACCATGCTTTGTATGCCTCCCTTTAACAGTCTGTAGGAGACAGAATACAAGGATAGGGCTTTGAGGCAGTCTGCATAGGAGATGTTACACACTGTATTCTTTTAGTTTGGAACCTTGGGACATTACAGTTGTTGGATGTGACTGGTTAGGTACTTAACAAAGGGGGCATTATACTCCAATGACCGGTCTGATAAATGCTAAACACTGTGGAACGATGACCTCCTTGGAACTAGATGCCATAAATTTGTTTATAAGTTGCACAACATAGAATGTGATTTCCTCACTACTGTAGACATGTGATGGTCAAAGGCTAGATTGTCTGTGACCTCAAGTCCTTGACTACTTGGTCAACTCTTAGGGGTGCGTTGTCAGTATTATAGTTAAAAGAGGTGGATGACTTCCCAAAGGATACTATTATGTATTTCTTGGCGTTTAGTTGTAGTCCATGGGTCTGACACAAGTTATTTGCCTGTGTCTGCCCTTCCTGTAGAACTTCAGCATAGGTGGGTGATTCTGTGACTTGAAAAATCCATTGAAATTTCATGACTAGGAATTGAAGCTGCTTGGTGGTGGTGAGAGCACCAAATCCTAACCACTAGACCACCGGGGATCCACCTTTTAGAGAGTGAGCCAGGCTGCACGGACTGTTGGTCCTTGTTCACACTCACTGTCTTGATGTCTGCACTCTGTGTTCCATTTCCTTTTGCTGAGATTGAGCATAAGCCGCCTTATAAATAAAGAAAAGTGAGCCCACCACTCCTTTACATACTGCCATGACTCTGATTATAACCAAGGTTCATGCAGCCACAAGTCAGAGGACTAGTAACTACTGTACAGTCACTACAAGCTATCTGGAGAGGAGCTAAAATATATGCTTTTGATATTTCCTCAACTTGGTCATACTTCCTCAGGAACGCATGTTCATTAAACATCATTATGATTACATAAACACAGCCATGTCTGGATTAGAACTCCAGGGCACCAGGGCATTCACAATACACAGTTCAGATTCTTAGCACTGTGTACCTTTTTCTGTATCTTGCAAAATTGGAGTACAAGACCCTTCCAGATGTTCCAGCCCGAAAAAGCTGCCAAGTAGGTGAATAATCCAGGAGATCCCATCAGATTGTAGAGAATCAGAAGTCCACTCGCGATTCATTTTAGTACTGAAAAAGAACAGAAACTGAAGTCAGGTGAACCAGTTTTGCAAATAGATATCTTTCCATATGGTCATGGTACATTCCATACTGCCTGTTCTGAAGAAGGATGACTGAGTGTGCTCAGAGGACGGACCTCCAGGGTACTTACTATTACATCAAGCTAGCTAAGATGTCCAAGAGGTTTCTGTGCCTCTGGCTGGGAGCAAGTCATTTTAAATCCACGGCACTTCCTTTTGGTTTCATCACAGTGCCCTCCGGGTGTTAACAAATGCATGGCAGTGGTAGCAACATGACTTGGACTGCAAGGGTTCCAGTCGTTCCCTTATTTACATGACTGGCTCATCATGACCACCACAAGAGATCTACTAGTACAAGCAAAAGACTCCTTACTCCATCTCTGGGTTCATATTTAGAAATCACAGTGAACTTTGAAAAATCCAGTCCAGAACCAATTCATATCCTAGAATTTCTATTGTTCAGATAGCCAGCAATGTCCGGACTTTTGTATCTAGATCTTCTGGGTGTTGCATCACCAGAATCCCCCAGCTCAACTGATTCTCCATGCTGCAGGCTCCATGCCAGCAGCTATTGCCCTATTCCCATGTGTAAGGTTTTAGATGAGTGTACTCCAGCTTATTCTGTGTGGTGGTCAGTGATGCTTCATTTGAGGGACCACCCTATCAAATTCGCAAGGATTTCCAGGCGTCATTCAGTGGTAGTTAATTTCTTCTCTGACTTCCTTAGGCTGCCTTTTTGTATTTCCCCTGCCAAGGGCCATGGTGACCATGGACACCTCCCCACTGCGATGGAGGACATTTCTAAGGGAGGATGGTCCAAGGTACATGTTCCAGACCAAGGGCAACCTTCATATCAATGTCCTGGAGATTCAGGCAGTCCTCCTTGTATTGCAGGCCTTTGAGGATTGCCTCCACATGGGTTTGAATTGTGGTACAGGCAGTCAGTATGTCTTTGGTCTGAAACCGCTCTTATGCCTTGGAGGGATAAAAGTCCTGACTATGACCAAGCCAATCTGGGTTTGATTAGCAGCTTGGGTGAGTGATGGAGCAGAAGGAATGGATAGGTGTGCCTGCTTCGGGGGTGGGAGGGCATTCATCTCTGACACTTCCATAGGGTAGGCATGGTTAAAAGAGAAGATTTCCTTTCAAATGTAAATGATGAGCATGGAAGGCAAGGCAGGGAAGTGGATAGGGTAGATAAAGAAGCACCATGTTGAAAACTGAGAAGGCTTAGCCCCAGGACCACCCTTAGGATCCACCACTGGCCCCAGCAATACCAGAGCAAGTTGGTGGGGAGGTGGTGGTAAGTGGCAAGCTGGTAAACCCAACATTTATGCTTGAGGCCGGCAGGTGATATGAAGTCTCAAAGGGGACAAATATATGTGGGTGCAGGCGTGTGTGCGTGTAAGTAATACATATATGCATATGACTTTGGTCTGTTACATCAACAAACAAGATGGTACCCTCCTTACCTCTTGTGTCAGGAAGCCATGAGGGTTTGGCAGTGGGTGATGTCTTCCAGCTCTTTCTTATTGCAGTGTATATTCTTGGGAAATAGTGGATTAGTTGAGGAAGTCTATTCTGAAATGAGTGGTCCCTCAATCAGTCATTGAGTAACAACATTTTCAGCCATCTTAGGCCAACCTTGCTGTGACCTCTTTGTAACCCCAGCCAATACCAAATGCAGCAGAATCTTTCCCTTGATCCATCAAGAGGGAAAATCCTTAAGGGGTGCTGTGGTCTATACTTGCCTCCCCCTTGTCTCCTGTATGCTTACTCTCAAACTTCTGTTAGTCAAGTTTCCATAGAAAGAGGCCCTACTGCAAGTCAAAAGTGATCCTTATTGCCCCCTTTTGACCTCTGGTTCCCCTTTCTATTGGCCTCACATAGTGTATCCTCCCTGGGTCCTGGATCACCTTCTTCTGGATCTGATCTCCCATCCATCAAGCAAGCCTCACCTGTACATCAGATACCCCACTCTGACTGCTTAGTTTGTCCACTTCAGAAGATGGCCAGGAATTTCAGGCTGCCTTCCTCCCAGAAGACCTCCACTAGGGAAAACCCTGCAGAAGTGTAAGAGGTTTACTCTTTTGGGCTAGCTTCAAGGGTTTAGATGTGTTCCTGATTTGGGGCTAGCTATTCTGTAATTAAAGTCCAGTTAGTGGGAATTTCTCACTTAAATGTGGGAGAACAGCATACTTGTGTTGCTTATCTCCTGCTTTCAGAAGTGTTCTTGAGAGGCACCTTTCTTTTACAGCATCCATTTGGTGGAGAGACCCTTTGTTGCCTTGAGACATCACTGTTTTGTTACCGAGTCATATTAAGGCACAGTTTAAACCAGCAGCTACCACCGATTTGAAGTTTCTGTCTTAAGAAAACTGTTTTCGGTTACTGTTAATACCAGCTAGGAGGATTTCAGAATTACAGTCCTTATGTAGACCTCATTATTTAATTGTTTTCATAAGGACAGTTTTTCCCTCAGAATTAATGCTAATAATAATTTAATTCCCAAGGTGGGATGTGAAACTTTTTTAAACCAGACTATTCATTTACCAGTTTTCTTCCCAAATTTTTCCAGTGGGGTAAAACTCTTCTTCGCTTCTTGTGTGTTTATTATCCACTGTGGTTGTATTTACACCATACAAAGAACTTTAGGAAATGCTGTCAACAGTTTGATCCCTTTTCTAAGTTGTGTTCCAGTATCTCAAAGGTAATCCTGTCCCAGTGGCTCTTTAGTTTTGTTTATAGAACCCATGGATTCTCATTGTCTTCTAAGGCAAAAGCACATTCTGTAAGAGCAGTCACTACTTCGGCTTTCTTTAACAGTGTTCCTATTGATATTTCTACAGCAGCAGCTACATGGTCTTCAGTTCGTACATATGTCTCTCATTACATGCGCCCTTTAGTTCCACCATTTTCTGGCATATCCTTCCATAGTGCCTCCTGGGCTAGTGTAGCTGGGGACACTGTCTTAACTGTTCAGGCAGATGGGAAAGACAACATTGGATCTGAAAGGTATGTACATTATTATAATGGTAGATCTGTGTTTCATCTTCCATTTATCTCAATATTGCCTCCCGCTATTACCCATCTAAATTGTAAATGCTCTGTGGTTCATGATAGACCACATTGAATCTCTCTGGAGCCTTCTTAGATTGCAATCCTTTTAGATTGCTTCTTTGTGGTTAGTGTTTTATTTAGTTGTGAGAATTTCCATTTTTTTTTTTTTTTTTTAATTTCCTCAAGTCTTTTGGCTTTCTAATACCATGACAAGAATGGACCCCATTGCTAAGTCAAAGTATGATTAAAGTTCATGAAATTAGTATCGTTTCAGTCTTTGATGTTAGCCAGAAGTGCTCTTCACAGCACTCTCAATTTGCCCATTAATGATTTCTTCTGCAATTCATACCACATTACATGTATTGGTAACGTCTCTAAGTACTATTTATTGTAAATTCTTTTTTGTAAGCCCCATTGATTCTAGTACTGTAGAAACTGTCTGTGTATCCTCCTCCTACATTGCCCTCGTTTCTGCCTGCAAGGCCTGATAGTTTGACTTTGTGTGGCTCTGTGCATAAGACACTATAGTCAATGGGTGCAGCAATTTCAATAATCAATGCTACATTTGTCTTCTTTTCATGGATTACTATATCTGTTTTTTTTTTTGCATCTGTTTTTGAACTGTTGGTAATGGGTGATACCATGTTTTATAAACTTCATCATTTTCTGTAATGCTTTGTGGCTCACGTTTCCAGTGTTTTTTCAGCTACTTCAGTATTATAATGTTTGCGCAATACCCAATGCAACAGCCTTGCCACATTATTATGCCTTTCAGTATACAGTTCTTCTGCTCTTAGCGTGTCACAACCAACAACAAGATGTGTGACTGTTTCCAGTTCTGTTTTACAAAACCTACATTTGTCTGTTTCTCCCACATATTCATTAGACTTTGCGAACCATAGTGTACGTAGTTCACTGTCTTGTGTCACCAGAGTTAACATTTCATCTTTTGGTTTAAATTCACCTTTACTTAACTATTCCTGTGTTCAGTCCTGATCAACATAGGTTGTTCCAAGAGTTTTCTGTACTTGCAGCTATATTTATGCATTTTCCGCATTTCTTGCCTTCTCATGTGATCCTTCACCTTGTATTCTTTCTTCTGTTTTTGGCACATTCAGTTGCTGCCTGATGTTTTTTTTTTTGTTTTTTTTTTTTATTTATTATCTACTTCTGGTTTAATTTTCATTCCCGCTTGTCATTGATGTGCTTCTGCTAAACTAAGCAAGGATGTCATCTTTTATTCTCCTCATGTTTTAAAACTTTCACTATGTTTGGGTCTTCTGAGGTCAGCAGCCATGTATGCAGTCCTACAACTGCAGATCTATACATGTAATCAATTTAGAGCAGGGGTCTGCAACCTTCACTATCAAGAGCCATTTCTGGCCTCTCTCCCACCAAATAAAATTCATCTGGAGCCACAAAACCTATTTGACCCCTAAAATGAAGATAACACAGCATATAAAGTTTTATACTCTATATATGTAATCCATCCCTATTTTTGTTTCTTTGTTGAGCTTTTTATTGGAATCGTTTGATCGCTGTGTGTGTGTGTGTGTGTGTGTGTGTGTGTGTGTGTGTGTGTGTGTGTGTGTGTATATGCGTATGCGTGCATGTGTCACCGCTGCATATCTCTCAACCTCTTAGAGCAAGAAATTTGAACAAAGCCACAAATAATGCGGGGACAAAGGTCCTCTACAGAGGATTAGGCTCTTACAAACTTAGAAAGTTAACAGAATAACAGGTTTTGCATTAGCATTAATTTTCTTAAGGGTATGAATTCTGAAACTCAAATGTCTGTCTATAGTTTCTGATTTCAGCTCTCAACAATTTGCCAGAAAACTACAATTTTATGATAAACGGACCAAAAATATGAGGCAGAAATCGGGACATACTACGAAAATCTGTACAGTTAAGAGGTAACTGTGTGTGTGTGTGTGTGTGTGTGTGTGTGTGTGTGTGTGTGTGTGTGTGTGTGTGTGTGTGGAAAATACATGTTAACAGAAACTGTGTTATTCTAACAAGTTTATAAGAGCAATATTTAAAATCCATCCCTGTTTTTCTGCCTTTGTTCTCCTTTTACTTGTGGTTCAGTCCAGAATTCTTGTGGTAAGAGTTTCAGAGGTATGGTGGAAAGGTACAGAAACCTTTTAGGAGATGCTGCTGCTGCCAGGGAATCGCTCAATCACTGTCAGTGTGTATGTTAACGCATGGTAACAGAAACCATGTTATTCTAGCAATATTTAAAATCCATCACATGATCGCTGTCACAGAAACCATGTTATTCTAGCAATATTTAAAATCCATCACACGATCGCTGTCTCTGTGTGTGTGTCTCTGTGTGTGTGTCTCTGTGTGTGTGTGTCTCTGTGTGTGTGTGTGTGTCTCTGTGTGTGTGTGTGTGTCTCTGTGTGTGTGTCTCTGTGTGTGTGTCTCTGTGTGTGTGTGTGTGTGTGTGTCTCTGTGTGTGTGTCTCTGTGTGTGTGTCTCTGTGTGTGTGTCTCTGTGTGTGTGTCTGTCTGTGTGTCTGTCTGTGTGTGTGTGTGTTTGTTTGTGACTCTGTGCTTGTGCGCGGGCACCATGCAGCAGAGTGGCCATTATTTTTCAAATTTACAAGGAGCCACTGCAGAGGGGTGTAAGAGCCACATGCGGCTCCAGAGCCACAGGTTGCCTACCCCTGAATTAGAGGAAGCCCATACCTCCTTCAGAATGCAGAATATATAATCTTGGTGTACACTGATTTTTATAAATTATTTAATAAGCATGAAGTATCCTTCTTGTTTTCCTGTCAAGCCGATGCAACACTTTTTGGGTCCAGTCAGTCACTCCAAAACTGTAAGTTAGGACAGGAAGTGCAGATTGGTTTATAGCTTGGACTTTTGTTTCTAGATGCCAGTGCTGTTTTCAACGTTAATTTTAGTCTCCTAAAGTATTCCTTACTAAGTTTTATTTGCATTTGCATATTTTTATTGTCAGTCCTTCATCAATTCCCAAATATTTATACTCCCTCTTACTCAAGTTAATTTATTTCACATTCCTGTCCCAAACTGATGTTTTCATGATGATGCAGCTTTCCTTCTTTAAAGGTTGCTTTTGCACATTTATCAAGAGCAAATGATGTTTTTATATCATATGAAAACGTTTTGACCACTTGCAGTTGTGCTTTCAGTTCCTCATCTGATGAACTGTACAGTTTTAAATCATCCACATAAATGTATTTCTTTATACTTTGTTGTTTTCTGGGAACCAAGTTGTAGCCATAACCTAATCTGTTAAGTAGACAGCGTAATTGGTTAAGGCAAGACAAAAGAGCAGCGGTGACAGAGCCATCCTGAAATATCCACCTTTGAATCTTTATCCTTGGACTAATAACGTGTTCTTTATCATGGCTTACCTGCAAAGTGGTTTGCCACTATTTCATGGTCGCTGTAATGTAATTGATCAGTATATGGTGTATCTTATACATTTTTAAGCACTCTCTTATCCATGAATGTGGGATGCTGTCAGATGCTTTTTTGTAGTCTATCCATGCCATACTTAGATTCTTCTCCTTTTTGCATTTTTCCATTAGATTCATTTATTGTTAAATAAAGGCATATATTCCATATGACTTTCGTTTGTTACTCTTTTGTTCTATTGCCGTGGTTAAGTTTTCTTCTAAACTAGTGTCAGCATCAGTTCCATTGAATAGTTTTATACGTTTTCGGAAGCGCGTTATTGGTCTATAGTTTTTAGATAGCTTGGATGTTCCCTCTTAAGTAGGAGTATTATTTTTCCTGTTAACCAGGTTGTTGTCTGTTTGGGGTGCGCATATAAATAGTTCTTATTCATGCCTAAATTTTCTTGTAAAGATGTTAATACTTTTAGCTAGAAGTTGGGTACTCCATCTGGGCCAGGGATTTTCCAGTTAAGGAGCTCTTCTTAACTTTGTTTCAATCTCTCGGACCCGTTACTTCATCCCATTTCATATCCTGTACATTTGAACTTCTTTCTTTTACTACTTTTATCCATATAGCATCCTTGTCATATTCCACTGAATCTTCATAGATACGGGATCTTCATAGATATTTCTCCAAAATGGAACCTTTATTTTTTTATTTATTTTTTTTTTTTGGTGGTGTTTCAATTCCTTTGCCTTATTTCCTAATTCTCTATAAAACATTTTGGGTCTTCAATAAATTGCTTATTTCCCTTTATATTTACTTGCATATCTTCTGGGTTTTTCTGCCTGTGCTGATATTTTTAGTTTATTATTTGAGATAATGCATGATAGATCCTGATCTGTTCTGATATTGTACATTGCTTTTATCACATCTGTCTTTGAGTATATTTGTTTATCTGATAACCGCCAAAAGCACTGCAACGAGGAGAAGCGATGCACCGGACAGCTCAGGATAAAATCCAAAGTTTATTTACATAAAACATAATGAAAATACACAACACGTTTTTCGTCTAACACACAGACTTCTTCAGACAACAGATAAAAATTCACGCCCATTTTATATATTAATTGGTGTAGACCTATTCAACAAACATGTTCTAGCCCTTTGGATCCGTTAGACAGGGCGGATGATTTACCCAACATTTTTTCCAATAGAAATGAAGTTGCGATCTCCAGTGACTGAAACGAGAGATTGAGAAGAGACATTGGAATGCCAGTTACTTTAGGCGACAATACACATCATTCGCTTTCTCTAAATGACTGGTTAAAGCAAAGAGTGGAGTTTAAAGATTTTTTTCCTAAGGACGATGGACATGTATTTACCTATGCTGGTAATTTATCTATTTTGAATGATTAGCTTTTTAGATATAAAATACTTAACATTGATAACATATACTTAAAAGAATGTTTATCTGTGAAACTTGTCCCAAAAGGGTTACGCATTTTAAAGTTTCCGAATAATGTTATTGAAGGCACACCATTCCATGCTTCACTTTTAAATATGTTTGATAGTTGGGGCTTCGAATTAATGAAAGCTATTAAACAGAATGAAGCCAAAATGGGTATTCTTATGAAACAGATTGAGTCTGTTAATGACAAAATTACTAATGACTTGCTTTTCACTGTTGCTGAAGAAAATAAAAAATATTTTGATTTAAGAAAAGCTATAGATATGAAATGTGATAGAATTTTGGAGAGGAAGAAAAAGAAGATTAATAGTGATACATATGAATGTCAGCATCATTTGCAGTACCCCAAACCTAGAGGTACATACAATTCTGGCCATTATGTTGACTATGGTAATAAGGGTCACATTAACAACCAAGATTCTTATCTTATCGAAGACAATAACTTGGACCCTTTAGGGTTTCCGCCTCTACGGAGATCAGAGAGAATCAAAAACCAGAGAGAAGGGAATTTTCATCAGAATGCATGCAGGGGCAGGAGATAATCAGCACCCTCAATACAGAATTTTTCTTTTCAGAGGATGATGAACAAAATATTAGTTTTAAAGTTATTGAGACTGATTTAGAGGAGAATTCGGTGATTTGTACTTGTAATGAATATAGTAATTTTAACATTTTTAATTACACAGAACTGAATATAGATAGGTTTATTTTAGTTTATTTTCCAAAGGGTTGAATTTTGTACCCAGGAGTAAATGCGACACCAGTAGACTTTTGATTGATTTGAAGATGTTTTTAAGAAAAGTAAATTTTGGACTGATTTATGGTGATAGTGAATCTCTTGATGGAACTTCCAATTCATTAAAAAAGAAAAGTATTTGGAACCCCCCTATTCTTGCTCAACTAAAGAATTTCAAACTTTTAGTTGAGAAAGAGTTGAGATTAGCTATTGAGTAATAGATTTTCACCTAATCTTTCTAGTACTGAATATGGATTATTGCAAAAATTAAAAGGAAACTCTAATGTAAGAGTCAAGAAGCCAGATAAGGGGGTGGCATTGTTTTTATGAACAACATCATGTATGAAGCTAAAATGTTAAATATTTTACTTGATGAGCCAAAATATGATGATATTTCTAAAAATGAAATTCATATTGGGTATAGGAAAATATTTTCTATGCTATATGATTTAGTTCTTGAAGGATTCATTGATAAAGAGCTGTTTGATTTTTTAAACCATGACAAACCGAGAATTCCTTCTATTTTTGGAATTCCAAAAGTGCACAAACAGATTTTGGACCCACCGTTGCGTCCTATTGTAGCATCTGAAGGGTCAGTTACCTCCCCTTTAGCGAAGTATATTGACATTAAGTTGAAGAAATGTATGATGAAAGGGTTGTCTTGTTTGAAAGATTCTTGGGACATGCTCCATTTGGTAAAGGAAAATCTATTTAGTAATGATCCCATTTTTGTAACGATTGATGTGGTTGACCTATTTGGTTCTATACCACATGATACCGGCCTCATCTGGTTTGAAGAAGCCATTAGATTTTCTTGTGATTTAAATGACGATGAGGTTTATATATGTATGGTACTGATGGAACTAGTCCTAAAACATAATTATATTTTCTTCCAAGGTGAATTCTTTCAATAGAAGAGTGGAGTAGCTATGGGGGCAAGATGTGCCCCCATTTTTGCTAATATGGTTTTGAATACGTGGGAAATGAAGTTTATCTATCACAGCACATACAAAGACTGTTGGTGTCTTTATAAACGTTATTTGGATGACATTGTTATATTTTGGAAAGATACCAAAGAAAAGTTAGATGAATTTATTCTCTATATTAACAATACTACAGAATTGTTGAAGTTTACCCATGAGATCAGCTCCCATAGTATTCATTTTTTAGATATCACTTTAATTAAGGACCATGACTATTTTAAATCTAAAGTGTTTAGGAAGAAAACTTTTTCCAACTGCTATTTACATTTTACTAGTGGACACCCCATTCATCAAAAAAGGAGCATTGTGAAAGGTCAGTTTGTAAGGATTTCGAGAATGACTTCCGATGATTTAGATTTTGCTGAGGAATGTGAATTTTTGATTCATATGTTCTTGGATAGAAGTTACCCGTTAGAATTTATTATGAAAATTAAAGATGAAGTTGTTGAAAAGAGAAACGATAGGTTTTATCCCATTCTTGGCAAGGAGCATATTTCTACTGACACTTCGGAATTGGATAGTCTATTTGAGCCTGTTAAGTGTTCTAAAAATAGTGGTAACAATTTTAACAGTGCTTTTATCACTGACTTTAGTGGAGATGCCATTACGATTGTCCTAGGTAAAGAATGGGATACATTTATTAAGATTAGTGACCTCAGTTTAGATAACACACCCTTTAGAATTATTTTTAGAAGAGGGCGAAACATTAAGGACTGGCTGACACCATTACAAAAAGGAAACAAGAAAACTATGAAAGCTAATGGCACTTTCCCATGCAAAATGTGTCCTCAGTGCCCTTGGTTGGCTGGTAAAAGTAGCATATATATTGAGGCTAGAGGAAAGGAAATTAATAGTAGAACACATAGTACTTGTGACTCCTTTGGAGTCGTGTATATTGCTACTTGTAAATTTTGCTCAAGCTTTTACATAGGGAAGACTGAAAGGAAGATTAGGAGAAGAATATATGAGCATATGAACGATATAAGAAATAAAAAACTCACTAATGCACTTTACAAACATATTATGACCTGTCCTTTGGCTAAATTTACATTTTTTATTATAGAAGAAGTACAGCAAGATGAGAGGGGTGGATTATGGGAAACCAAGATTGAGTACCGGGAACTCTACTGGCAAATTGTTCTAGAAGCAAATAAGTTCCCAGGTTTAAACAATTTTGTTTCCCTCACCCCAGTTTTAAAGATGAGAGCAGCTAGACTTTAATTTTATTCACTGTTAGTTTTTCTTCCATTTATTTTATTTCATTTGTATACATTTATAGAGATTAGATGTATATTGGGAATTGTGATACATCTTCACTATCTATTTTATATACCTTCTTTTAGGATTTTAGGAATTTACACTTCTATGAATTTTATATTTTCACTTTTATACATATTACATACATTATTTGTTTTACACTTATTCATTATATGATTTTAGGGTAATGTATATTAAGTGTATTATTTATATTTATGTCACTAGAACTCTTTTCTGACACCTATTCTCCTCAATTTTTTAGATTTTTAAAAAATATTTTAGATTTTTAAGATTTTTCAGTAACTTCAGTACAGTTATTTATCTGATTCATGTATTGTAGAATTTTTTCCTACAATTGATTATATTCGTTGTTATTTTTATTTTGACCTCTTGAAGGGACTGTTGAATAATCTTTGATGAAAGCTGTTTTTCAAGGTTCAAGAATGTTATATTGTCAATACAGTTTTGTTATATATATATATATATATATATATATATATATATATATATATATATATATCCATGATTTTATAAGATTTCACATACTTTTAATAAGCTTGTATGTTCACATATTGTGTTTTTTATTTTTTTTTTTATTTTGTTATTCTGGCCATTAATTTTCTCTTCGGCTGCATGGAATGGTGTTTTCTAGAGTGGAAAAGATGTATCAGGCATGAAATTATTTATTCATTAGAAGGTTTTGTATTGGGAGATTTGAATTAATTGTTTTACACCAATTAATATATATAATGGGTGTGAATTTTTATCTGTTGTCTGAAGAAGTCTGTGTTAGACGAAAAACGTGTTGTGTATTTTCATTACGTTTTATGTAAATAAACTTTGGATTTTATCCTGAGCTGTCCGGTGCATCGCTTCTCCTCGTTGCAGTGCTTTTGGAGGTTACTAGTTTTATCTGCACTGTTGTTCCTTGTCTGTGTTTACTTTGTTTATCTGATCCCTCTTCTAGCAGTGACACTTCTTGTCTTAATTGCTTTATAGTTTTCTCTATTTGATACTTCCATGATGGCATTTGATTTCCCCTTTCCGTTCCCTTACTGCCCTGTGTTTTTGTGGTAAGACTTTGTCTGTTATTAATTTTAGCTGCACCATAATATATCCTTTTTACTTCTGTTATATTGCACGAATCTATAGGAACAGTCCTAATTACTGTGTTAATTTGTTTTATTAAACTTTTAACTTTTTGGGTTTTATTGATTTTCTGTAGTCTGTTTCTTTCATTGATTTTAATAGGTCTGTCTTGTTGTCCGGATATTTGATCTGGCAAAAATTTTACACCGGATTCCCTTCTTGACGTAACCCTCCCCCTCCCCATTTATCCAGGCTTGGGACCGGCACAAAGAAATACACTGGGCTGTATGAAAGGTTGAACACTAAGGAGGGAGAAAAGGACATTTATTGATTTGGACTGAGCTGAGAAAGATGTGCAGCAGGTTAGGGTGATAAAAGGATATTGAGGGAAATGTATTCACAAGTGAGGAGAGTGTGTTGAGCAAATGGAAAGAGTACTTTGAGGGGCTGATGAATGAAGAGAATGAGAGAGAGAGAGAAGGTTGTATGATGTGGAGATAGTGAATGAGGAAGTGCAACAGATTAGCAAGAAGGAAGTAAGGATTGCTATGAAGAGGATGAAGAATGGAAAAGCTGTTGGTACAGATGACCTACCAGTGGAAGCATGGAGATGTTTAGGAGAAATGGCAGTGGTGTTTTCAACCAAATTGTTTAATAAAATCTTGGAAAGTGAGAGGATGCCTGAGGAGTGGAGAAGTGTATTGGTACCGATTTTTAAGAATAAGGGTCCAGAGCTGTAGTAACTGCAGAGGGATAAAATTGATCAACTACAGCATGAAGGGAAAGAGTAGTGGAAGCTAGGTTAAGAAGGGAGTTGATGATTAGTGAGCAGCAGTACAGTTTCATGCCAGGAAAGAGCACTACAGGTGCGATGTTTGCTCTGAGGGTGTTGATGGGGAAGTATAGAGAAGGTAATAAGGAGTTGCATTGTGTCTTTGTGGACTTGGCAGGGTACCTAGAGGGTAGTTGTGGTATTGTAAGAATGGTACAGGATATGTATGAGGGCAGTGTGACAGTGGTGAGGTTTGCAGTAGGAATGACGGATGCGTTCAGTGTGGAGGTGGGATTACATCAAGGATCAGCTCTGAGCCTTTTCTTATTTGCAGTGGTGATAGGTTGACAGACGGGATCAGACAGTAGTCCCTGTGGACAATGATGTTTGCAGATTACATTGTGATTTGTAGTGAGATTATGGAACAGGTTGAGGGAGACCCTGGAGAGGTAGAGATATACTCTAGAGAGGAGAGGAATGAAGATCAACAAGACTAAGACAAAATGTGTATGTGAATGAGAGGGAGGACAGAGGAATAGTGAGGATGTAGAGTTGGTGAAGGTGGATGAGTTTAAATGTTTGGGATCAGCAGTTCAGAGTAATGGTGAGTGTGGAAGAGAGGTGAAGAAGAAAGTGTAGGCAGAGTGAATTGGGTAGAGAACAGTGTCAGGAGTGATTTTTGACAGACTGGTACTAGTAAGAGGGGAAAGGGAAGGTCTATAAGATGGTAGTGAGAGCAGGTATGTTGTATGGGATTGGTAACTGTGGCACTGACGGAAAGACAGGAGTCAGAGCTGGAGGTGGCAGAGTTAAAGATGTTAAGATTTGCATTGGGTATGACAAGGATGGATAGGATTAGAAATGAGCATATTAGAGGGTCAGCTCAAGTTGGACGGTTTGGAGACAAAGCCAGAGAGGCGAGATTGCATTGGTTTGGACATGTACTGAGGAGGGATGCTGGGTATATTGGGAGAAGGATGCTAAGGATGGAGCTGCTAAGTAAGAGGAAAAGAGGAAGGCCTAAGATAAGGTTTGTGGATGTGGTGAGAGAGGAAATACAGGTGGTGGTTGTGACAGAGCAAGATGCAGAGGACAGGAAGAAATGGAAACCGATGATCTGCTGTGGTGACCCCTAATGGGGGCAGCTGAAAGAAAAAGGTGATCTTAACACACACCTGTGTCTCGCAGCCACTAAGACTTAACCATAAGCCCAACATATTACTTATAGGAGACTCCATTGTGAGACACACAGATGTGCCTCTCACCAGGCTGGATAAGGAGAAAGCCACGGTTAGTTGTTTGTCAGGTGCCAGAATCTACCATCACCCACAAGCACTGAAGTCTGTCAACAACAGGTACTGTTATGACTCTGTCGTAGTTCATGTTGATGTGAATGAGTTGAGACGTACCTCCCTGCACTATATGGAGAGAGACAAGATCGAGCTCAATGAACGAGTCCCAGGCAGGTATGTCCGTAGACTTAAGCAGCAATCTACCATCACCCGCAATGATGCCTCAGTACAAATGGAAAATGATTGACTTTAACAATTGGCTTGGATTCTGATGTCATTCCAGGGGGATCCAGTATCTGACAGCCTGGGAAGATATGATAGACAGACTACGATGCTTTGCCAGAGATGGCCTGCATCTGTCTCACTTGAACTTCAGACTTTTGGTAAAGGCTGTTGCCAATAGCGCCTTTTTTTTTTTTTTTTTAGGAAACGTGATGAGGTCAAAACTACTAACATAAAAATTTCAACAAAATGCAAATTAAAGGTCACGTTGCCAAATGGTAGGAGTCTAAACATGAAACTGCACTCATTGCAAGCATTCTTAATCTTGGAAGATGCTGACATTTGTGCAGTCACAGAAACCTGGTTCAAAGCTTTGGAGATTACTCCAGCCTTACCTGGTTACTCTTTCTGTCATACATTCAGACCCCAAACTGTGGGCAGCAAAGCCAAATGAGGTGGAGGTTCAGTATTTATTGGAGACATACACACCTCCAGACTGGTCAAACAGTATGATGCACATGAGACTCTCTAGGTGCAGTTAACCAGTCACATGACCCATATTCAAGTCATAGCTAGCTACAGGCCCCCAAATTTGACTCAAGATGCCTACTCTGCCAACCCTTACCCTGATCCTGGGCGACTTTAGCTTACCAAATTACTCATGCCAGAACACAAATGCCCAGAGATTCTTTGAGTTTTGTCAATGCAAACACCTTGTAACAGCTAGTTGATACCCCCACAAGAGGTGATGATATGTTGGACTTGGTATTAACCAACATGAGTAACCACTGCAGCATTCCTACAGTATCATCCACCATGGTAGTATCCAACCATAAAGCGGTCACTTTTGAAGTCACCATCTCCCTCAACCCCCCTCTAGCTAGAGTGAAACAAAAAAACTTCTCCAAAGCTGATTACAGCCTCCTGAGGAATGGTATAAACAGCTTCACAGCCCCCTCCCCCTCTGTCAAAACTGGCACCAATGCCCAAATCTACACCAGAGTACTATACGACCATTTATATAGGTGCATGGAATTAGGAATACCCGACAGGATGAAATCAGCCTCCGCAAGGAAATGTAAACCTGTCTGGTGGACATTTGCAATAAACAAACTCTATAACAAAAGGAAAAAAAAATTGCTGTCCCTGACCAAGAAGGAGCAGGTGCCCAACTGGAAGCAGTCTCTCCTTAGCCTGAACAAGCAAATAAGAGCACTAGTGAAATCCTCCAAAGCAAACTTTGAGTCCACATTGTCTCTAGTATATGCAGCCAATCATAAGGCCTTCTTCACATATGTCCGCAGTCTTGAAGGAAGCACCCCGATCTGTTCAGAAATAGTGGTCAAGGACACCACATGCACAAATGTCACAGATATAGCCAACCTGCTGGTTGACAGATTCGGCGAAAACTTCACCCCTCTGCCCCCCCCCCCCCATCAGTAATTCAGGACATACCCAGTACCTGACCCCTCTTATCTCTTGGGAACAGGTCATCACTGCCCTCTCAAAGGCAAAAAATATAGCCTCCATGGAACTCTATAACATCCTTGGCTGCATCCTACATGAACTGAGGCAGGAACTTGCAGCACCATTCGGCACCCTATTCAACCAAAGCCTGAGTACTGGCTTCATCTCTGGTCAATGGAGGACAGCCACTGTCATCCCTTTGCGCAAAGGTGGAGTGTCCACCAATCCGGGAAATTATAGACCCATCAGCCTAACTAGCCTGATCTGCAGTGCCATGGAACAGATTATCATGGACCTCATTAACAAGGATATTGGCAACCTCCAAACACTCGATCCCACAGTTTGGCTTCATCAAGGGGAGGTCAAGCCTGTTAAACTTGGTCGACTTCCTTTAGACATTCACCAAAGCCATGGACTAGAGGAAGACTGTGCACACTGCCTACCTTGACCTGGCCAAAGCGTTCTACACTATTCTCCATTTTGGCATAATAGATAAACTGTCTCAACCAGGCATCAGTCCGTATGTTACCCGATGGGTAGCAAACTGTCTCACTGATGGAACCCACCTGTCGCTCATCCAGATAGGATAAAACAGACAATCAGTTGTGGGTTCAGTTCAAGTAACTTTATTACACGCAAACACATCAAGAATGAAGCTTTTTAACTTAAATACATTTATTGACAAACTGACTAGTACTCCCATGCATGTTAATACTCTGTTCTCTCAAAATGGCACTGCTGCCTGCACATGCTCACTATTTACATGCTTCATCTGGAAATGTTTCTTAACAGTACATACACATGCTCTGTTCTACATCCTCCCTCTTTGAGAAATTGATCATATACTAATTGACAGTATTCAGTGACATGCAATTATACAGAATTAATTTTTTGACATGCAGGTATACAGAACTAATTCTTTGACATGTAGTCATAAAAAGTCTGACACATATAAAACCAATAATTTCCAGGCTGCTGTGTATTTTACACTAGGTCTAAAAATATGACTTGATCGTGTAACATAAACATCAGAATTGGATCTAGCAATGGGGACCGTCTTCAAGGAATGTTCAACTTCGTGGACAACCGGGACATCATCAAGAACAGTAATGAATACTGAGACATGTTCTTCTGTATGAACATTGTCAGAGTTGCTATGAGATCTAGAGTCTGTATCACAGGTACGATGTTGCGGTATCTTCTCTGATACAGGAAGAAGATGCCTGCAGTTTCTTCTTTATTCTATGCCCTCAGATTCCACTAAGTAGTATCTCTGCTCGGCACGTACATCTCTCACTTGACTAATTCAATCAAAACCTGTCATCATTTGCATCCTCACTGTCTCCTCTTTTTAATGGGCGAAGAAATCTGCTCATTTTATCATAGCAGAACTTATGAAAGGAATGCTTCTTAAAAAGTTGGGCTTTGATTCCTCTGTTTTTAGCATTAGGCACCAACAAACTAGAGCTAATAGGCAAGGTTGTTCTTGTTTGCCTAGATAGCCTTTGAGTAGGCGAGCCAAGTAGGTTGTCTCTGAGTATATATCTGAGATTAAGTAAATTCAAGAAGATATCGGTATTGTCATGCTTTGACCTCTGTAGTAATTGCTTTGCACTCTGTATTGCACGTTCAGCAAGGCCATTTGACTGTGGGTATTCAGGACTACTAGTAACATGGATAAAGTCCCACTCTCCAAATCTCCGAAACAATTGACTGGTAAATTGGGTATTGTCGATAATAACTTTGTGTGGACTACCATGGACTGAGAAATGACATTTCATCTTGGTGATAACAGCATTGGATGTTTAGGTCAGGTAGCAACTCAATCTCAAACCATTTCAAATAAGGGTCTCCCAGCAATAGGTAATGCTGATTGTTCCACTCAGATATGTCAGTGGCTACTGTTGACCAAGGTAGTTCAGAAATTTGGCTTAGTTGAAGTGGCTCTTTTTGCAAATGCGGTTTAGTACTGTTGCATACTGAACAAAAAGAAAGAACTTTATCAATGTCTTTTGATAGAGAAGGCCAAAATACTAGTCCTCTTGCCATTCTTTTGGTAGAATTGGAACCTGAGTGGCCACGATGCAAAATCTGGATGTAGTCATGTAAGGAAGTAGGAGCAGTAACTTTTGGACCTTTGAAAATGATACCACCTTCCATCAGCATCTCATCTCTGTATGGAAAGTAAGGTTGCACTTCTGGCAGTACACAGGATTGCTTTGACGACCATCCTACATTGATGAAGTGGTTGAGCTTTAGCAAAATAGGATCAGTCTTTGTATGATCTCCCAGCTCATCAAGTCTCGTGGTAGAAACATTACACACTTCCATGACATCAAAGTCAAAATTCTCTACGTCCAGCTATTCCGTGGTTTTTCTGGGCAATCTGGACAAAGGTATCAGCCAGATAAAAAGTTTGCCTTTTGTATAGGCCATTTTGAAATTGTACTTTTGTAATCTAAGCGTCATTCTTTGTAGTCTTGCTGGAGCGGAATGCATAGGCTTCTTTAAAATAGTGACTAGAGGTTGATGATCCGTTTCAATTTGGATAGCTCAGCCATAAATATAATCATGGAACTTTGAACATGCGAACACAGTTGCCAAAAGTTCCTTCTCAATTTGAGCATACTGCATCTCAGTTTGGGTAAAGGTTCTAGATGCATAGGCAACAGGTCTGCCCTCTAAAGAATAACTGCACCAAGACCGAACTTTGAAGCATCACATGAAAGAACTATTGGTTTGTGGACATCGTAGTATCTCAATGTAGGCGGGTTAGGCAATTTGCTGTTTGAGGTTATCAAATGCTCTCTGGTGGTGTTCTAACCATGACCAGGCAACATTTCTGCATGTCGGATCTCTTAAAGACACTGATAACTCACTAAAGTCAGGGATAAATACCATATCAAGAAAACGATGTAAAGCTTGGACATTGTCTGGGGCTGGCATCTCAAGAATAGCTCCTTGTTTAGAAGGGTCTGGTGGTCATAAGCCTGTACTGGTAAATAAATGGCATTTATAAGTAACTTCTGGTAGTCTGAATTTACACTTTAGAGGATTAAGCTTCAAGTTCACTTTGTGCTCTGTCCAGAACTTTGCTGAGGTTTCTGTCATGCTCTGCTTCACCATTACCTCTAACCAGTAAATCAACTATTATAGCACATGAATAGCCCGAAAAAGTTTGCTCCGTTGCACTCTGAAAAGACTTCACTGGCAGAATTTATTCCAAAAGGCATCCTGAGGAGTCTGTATCTACTATATGGGGTACTGAATGTAGTCAGTAGTGAAGATTTGCGATTAAATATTACTTGCCAAAATGAACTGTTTGCATCTAAGACCGAAAAAACAGCAGCATTTGGCAAGAGGGTGGCAGTCTCCTCGACTGTACACATAGGATGATGAGGTCTGTCTAATACCTTATTGAAGACTCTTGGTCAATGCATATTCTGATTTCATTTGAATTTTTGTTATGAGCAGCTATGATGGAAGACACCAACTCAGTTGGTTCTGTGGCTGAACAAATCACACCTTGCCACACCATTTTGTCTAACTGGACCTTGACTTTGTCCTGTACAGTTATTGGAACTCTCCTTGATGGTCTTGTCCCTGGACTCGCCTCTAGGTCTACTTTCAGGAAGTACACAACTGGAAGTTTGCCTAGCTTGTCGTCAAAAACACCAGCATACTCTGAGAAAATAGCGTCAGTAAAGCTGGAACTGAGATGTGCTTACATGATATACTTCTTTGGTAAAAGAACAGTTTCATTCTCAAACTGTCTCTGAGACCTAATAATGATTACACAGGTCTTCTGACTACATAAAATTGCAAGCTGTAACTGTTCCCAGTCGAGCAGCATGAAAACACTACTGAGCCTTCGGTTTGAATCTCTTCACCTCCATAAGCAACAAGCTTCACACAGTTGAGTGACCAAATTAAGTTGCTCACTAGCTCTCACTCTAGCAAATGTTTCTGCTTACATTACATTACACTTTGGTTCAGTGTCTACTTTGAGCTGTGTGGGTTTACCATTGATCAGGACAGTACAAAATACTTTGTTCTTTGCCAACAAGTCTACTGCATCAACCTTTTCACCGATCACTGATTCGCCATCTACATAGAAAGTAGTGTCGCAGCTTTCTGTATGATCAACTTGCTTTCTTGAGTGACCTTTCTTAATAACTGAATGAGGGTTGCTTGATTTACAAAACTTTTGAAAGTGGTTCCATTTTTTTTACTTTTGTGGCATTGCTGACCAAATGCTAAACACTTCTCTCTCTCAGACTCATGATTGGCCCCACAATTACGACAGTTAACAATAAGACTTGACTTTGGTTTTGCTGACTCAACCTTATACTGCACTGAGCATGTCCGTTTTACTGAGCTAGTCTTAGAACTTGCTAGAAAGTTATGGCTCCTCCCAGGGGAACCTGCAGGGATTGCAGCTGCCACGTGCTTAGGCCTGTTTCTGCTTGCCATGTTGCTGCATGCTGTCTACATTTGCTCTAGAGGCTACTGAAACCATGCTCTTACTGGTTCATAGGTAGGTACTAGGCTATCGGCCCTGGGGCCTATACAAGCCCAGCCAAAAAGGTACCCTGGCTTTTGCCACCCAAGAAAATTATTTTCCTGTGCCACTGTCGAGCAGAGCCACAGAAATGATCCCCGGGGTGAATTTCCTATTTCCCATCCAATCATCAAGATTTTTCTTGAAGAGTGCTAATGAGGAACTTTGTTTGATATAGATAGGTAGTTTATTCCAGAGTATTGGAAGTCTCTGGGACAGGAATCGATCCCTCTGGCAAGTTCTGTTTATTGTGGTGACAAGGTTTTCGTCCCTAGAGCATGTAACTCGGAGGGATTGAGATTTCTTTAAGTGGAGCATGTCCAACAGCTATGTTTTGACATAGCTTTGTATGTTAGGCAGAGATCACCTCTGAGTAGGCGATATGCGACGGAGTAAAGCTGGAGTTTTTTGAGACGGTCTGCGTTGGGCTCTTATGACTTGCAAGCATACTGGTGTGCCTTTCTGTGAGCTCATGAATTTGACAAATCTCCGTGACTTTGCTTACCGTTTAAATCACTATCACGAAGAAAAATCTTTGTCACTGCAGCAATGTTAACACCACACACAAGGCTGTCCTTTATTAACTCATCTTTCAAGTTACCAAATCTGCAAGTTTTAGCCTTATTTCTCATGTCGGTGGTATAAGCTGGAAAAATTTCACCTGGCTTTTGGTCTCTTGTATAAAATAAGTGCGCCTCTAATGTAACATTTGTCTGGGGGTTGCACATTTCTCTGAATTTACGTTTCAAGCACTCGGGGTCCTCTCTTGATTCAGCCGGTACCACAGTATGGAGATTTTCCCCCTTTCCTGCGTACTGCTGGTTTGTACACAAATTAACTCTCTTTTAGTAGCTTCTGACCCAGCTAAGTTAAGCAAAATGAATGCCCTTGTACATGTATCTTTGTCAAAAAAAGCTGCTTGTATGAAAATATTGTATTCCTGCTCAAATACTCTCCAGTTCTCTGCAATATTATGATCAAACACAATTGGATTGGGTTTAGGAAATACCTCTGCCATATCAACACACAGTAGTGAAGTTGCTTGAAATTATATATGAGCACACACACATATATGCCAGAACTTGTAATTATGCCCAATAGCACAACAGACTCTCTGAAATAACTGCACTTTCCAAATAAGTCTCTGTAACACAAGACCACTTTAAAATCACTGTACTTTGCAAAATCACACCTTCTCTGTTTAAGAAACACTTTGAAATGAATGCACTTTGCAAATAAACTGTACACAGCACAGGAGCTCTTCAAAATGGCTGTTCTTTTGTGAAATAACTGTACAGTGTAAGAAACAATTTGAAATGGCAGCAGTCTGTGAATAAATGCACACAGCACAATAAACTTTTCAAAATGGCTGTACTGTGGCTGTACTTTGCAGTATAACTGTACTTTGCACCCAACAAATTCTTTGAAATAATTACATCGTAATAAAGAACACACACTGCAAACACTTTGCACACACTGAGCAACTCTAGTTATGCTTTGAATGGCTCTGGTCAATGTGAAATATTAGTTTGTGCCCAAAATACGGTCTTTTACTAAAAAAACATGCAGTCGCCTTGCTTTTTAAGCTTATTTTGCCCTTTTATTGTACTTGTTATGCCCTTTTAATCTCTTTTGCTCATATACCTTTCTTGTGTCCGTTTTACTTTGAACATGCTCGTTATGCAAACCAAAGATAATTCTAAGCCCACATGAATATTTCTGTTAGTTTTATCAAGTATTGTAGTTTCGAACATTTCGTTTAATTAATAATGCGTTTTGAGTCTTTCGTTTGATTAATAATACATTTTTGTGCTGTTCATTTGATTAGTAATGCGTTTTGTGTCTTACAAATGTTCTGTTTCATTTTCTTTGCAAAATAAATAATTTGTGCAAGTTTTGGTTACCTTGAGTTTGTTTCTGGCTCTTTTTGTTTGTCTGAGCTCTGTTTCACTCATTCAGCTCAGTCTGCCTTCACCTTCAACTCTGCACCTCATGGCTTGAAGAAGTTGCACTCTCAGTCCCAGTTGTGACACCGTGTTGCTCATCTGGTCAGGATAAAACAGACAGGTGGTTGTGGGTTCAGTTCATAGGTTCATAGGTTCATAGGTTCATACTAGGCTATCTGCCCAAGGGCATTTATAATCCTAGCCCATAGTTATGTGGCTTTCGCCACCCCTTTAGTTTGAATAAAAACTATGCCTATCATTTTGCTGTGCCTCTGTCAAGCAGTGACACTGAAGTAATCCCTGGGGTATATCTGCAATCTCCCATCCATTGGTCAAGATTCCTCTTGAACAAGGCCAGAGAGGTGCTCTGCCTCACATGTACCGGGATTTTGTTCCACAGCATAGGGAGTCTCTGGGTGATGAATCTGTCCCTCCAGCACGTTCTATTTATAACCGTGTCAAGGTTTAAGTCACCGCCCCTTGTGGTTGTGAGGGATGTAGATTTTGAGGTGAAGCATATTCATCAAATCTGGGTTTGACATGGCCTTGTATGTCAGGCACAGGTCACCTCTGAGCAAGCGGTATGAGACTGAATAGAGCTGGAGTTCTTTCAGTCGGGCAGCATAAGACATATTTTGAGACCCTTTATCCTTTTGGTGAGGAACTTTTGGGGCCTTTCAAGCTGCAGCAGGTGTCTGGTCAGATACATTCGAACGGGCATTGTACTCAATCATAGGTCTAATGAGTGATGAGTACAGGGGGACGATGACCTCCCTTGATCTAGATGTGAATCCCTTCATGATCAGGTGGGCGATATAGAAGGTTTTCCTAACTACTTTAGCAACATGAGTGTCAAACGAAAGGCTACTGTCAACCTGGGTCCCCAGATCCCTGATGACTTTTTCTGTGCTTAGTGGATTGCCATCTATATGGTAGCTAGGGGTAACCTTGTTTTTCCCGAAGGGTATGACTATGCATTTTTTGGCGTTTAACTTCAGGCCATGGCTCTGGCACCAGTTATCCGTTTCTGTGAGGCCCTTCTGGAGGATATCTGTGTCAGATGTGTTTTCGACTATGGCGCCCAGTTTGCAGTCATCTGCAAACTTTGTCAGCCATAACCCTCCTGTGTTTGCTTGTACTTCAGAAAAGTAGATGCCGAACAAGAGTGGACCCAGGACTGAGCCCTGTGGGACACCACTTGTGACAGGCTTTGAGTCTGACATGGCTCCAGCAACTCTGACCCTGTGGGTTCTGTCACTTAGCCAGTTTGCAACCCATCTTGTAATGTATGGGTTTACATTCAAGCTGATGAGTTTTTCGATGATACCTGAGTGGGGTATTGTGTGAAGGCCTTTGCCAGGTCGAGGTAGGCTGTATGGACTGCCTTTCCCTCATCAATGGCCTTGGTGACAGTCTCGAAAAAGTCAACCAAGTTTAAGAGGCAGGATCTGCCTTTGACAAAGCCAAACTGGGTTGGATCCAAAGTCTGCAAGTTCCCTATGTCTTTATGAGTTCCATTATGATCCTCTCCATGGCTTTGCAGATAAGGCTTGTCAAGCTAATGGGGCGGTAATTTCCAGGGTCTGTGGAGGCACCGCCCTTATGAAGTGGGACCACAGTCGCCGTGCGCCACTCCTTGGGTACGTATCCTGAGGTGAGGCTAAGATTAAACAGCTGTCCTAACTGTGGGTTTAATTCCTCGTTGAGTTCGTGAAGCACACAGCCGGGGACACCATCTGGTCCCATGGATGCTGTGTTTTTTGCCTTAGTGAGGGCAGTTCTCACCTGGGCGTTGGAGATGTTTTGGGGGCAACAATCCTCTGGAATAGATATCTCTCCTTGGGGGGGGGGAGAAGTTTGCACTGAACCTGTCAGCCAGTATGTTGGCAATGTGTGTAGGTTCAGTAATTTTCACATCATTTTGAACTAATTCTGAGCATATCTGGGAGTTTCCTCCTAGGTTTCTAACATAGCTAAAGAAGGCCTTATGATTCTCTTTAGAGTCCTTGGCAATTTTTCTCTCAAAATTTGCCTTGGATGATTTTATGAGAGCTCTTAGTTTTTACTTATAATGATCAAAGGTGTCTTACCTTTCAAGGATTTTGCTCTATCTTGTAGTAGCTTCCTCCTTTTGTTGTAGAGCTTGTTTATGGCTGGGGTCCACCAGACTGGACGCTTGCCTTTGGTACAGAGAGTCTTAGTTTTGTTTGGGATTGCCTGATCCATGCAGTCCTGTAGGTGCTGGTAGAAGGCATTTGTAAGTGATTCAGCGGTTTGAGTAATGTTTACCACTGGCTCAGGGGCCTTAAAGGAGACCACACTAGTTTTTAGAAGTGTGAAATCGGCTTTTGAGAAGTTTTTCACTGTGGTCTTTATTGTTTCAGGTGGGGGCGGGATGAGGACCTCCAGCGAGATTAGTTTATGATCTGATCTCACTAGTGAGGGGTATACTTCTGGTGTTGAACATTTTGATCCCATGTTCGTGATGATGAGATCAAGTATGTTTTCTCCTCTTGTGGGGATGGTGACTAGTTGTTCCATGGCATTTGAGTTTATGAACTCCAGGAATCTTTGGGTTAGAGTGTTCGGGCTTGAGTAGTGTTCCCAGTCTATATTAGGGTAGTTGAAGTCACCTAGTGTGATGGTGTTTGGAGATACATTTATCCCCTCCAATGTTTTCAGGAAGGCCATGTGAGGTTCCTGAGTTTGAGAGGGTGGCCTGTAACATGCTACAAATTGCAGAGCAGTCTTGCCTATGGTTAATTGCACCTGGATGGTCTCCGATGCATCATGCGTTGCCACCAACCTTGAGGTGTGGGTGTCCTTTATGAATATGGACACCCCTCCTTTCTTGGTGTTGTCCGGATTTTGGGGCGGAACGCATGATTTGAGGTGAAACCTGTTAGTGCTGGGGTGCTCTCAGGAGCCTTGAACCAGGTTTCTGTCACAGCACAGACATCGATGTTCTCCATATTGAGAAGGGCCTCGAGTGCGTGCATCTTGAGATTGAGACTTCTGGCATTGAGCAGCATTACCCTTAGTTTTTTCCTTTTGGTGTTCTAGGGTGGTAGGTTTAGAATTTGAGCCTTGCCTAAAAAGGCACTATGGGGTGGCAAGAGCCTTTGCCAATATCCGGAAGCCCAGGGTGACAGGTGCAAGCCGCCTTCTTGAAGCAGCGTGGCTTGTCCAGCATGTCATCCCAGGCAGACAGACATTGGATCCCCTTTGAATGACACCAGAATTTAAGCCAATTATTAAAGCTGATCGTCTTATCACTGTATTGTGGCATCATTCTAGGTGAAGGTAGGATACTGCTCAAGGTCAGGGTCATACCTGCCTGGGCTACATAATCAGAGAGCTCCTCGATGTCCCTTTTCATGTAGTCCAAGGAGGTACGTCTCAGGTCGTTGACACCAGCGTGGACAATGACTGAGTCGTACTTGTACCTGCTGTTGAGAGACCTGAGTGCTTGCGTTATGTGGCGGATTCTAGCGCCCGACAGGCAGCTTACTGTGACCTTCTCTTTACTCAGTCTGGTGAGCGGACGTCCAGTGTGTCTGACTATGGAATCACCAATGACAAGTGTGTCTGGCATTTTGTTTGGCCTTAAGGGCTGTGACTGTTTGACACTCTGACTGTGTGGTCTATGTGTTGCATGTGTTGGGTCGTGAGGTGGTAGTTGTTTGGGTGTCTGCTTTGGTGGCCTCTGCTGTTTTGGTAAATTTTTGATCAGAGCCTCCGAGTATGTCTTTGTGTGAGTATGTGCATGATTTGAAGTTGTGATGGTACCATGTGTGACTGGGTATGTATTGTGTGTGGTTACCTTCTCCTCCTGTCTGGTCTTGCCAGTCCTATGTTGAGAGAGCTCAGCCTCCAGTTTGGCCGTATAGTTGCATCTCTTGCATGTATTTGTGTTTTGTGGGAGAAGGAGAGGATTGTCTGTGTACATGAGGCAATTGTAACATTGCCTCAATATTCCCAGGTTCACTAGTTGAGCTGGAGAGGACACTAGCAACTGATCCCTCGACATACTAGAAGTAGTAGATAAAGAGACTTTCAACGGACTCCGGGGGAAGTGGGTTTTAGGCTGGTGGGGTACTATCTATAATAAGAGTGCTTTATCAAGGTGCAAGTACTGTAGGAGTAAGTGCTAGGCTTTACAGATAGAGAATAGTCTACAAGCAGCTTTATTACACATAAATACATCAGGAGTAAGGCTTTGTAATTTAAACTTAAACTTATAAACAGACTGACTACTAGAATCAAATGTTAACACTCTAGGGCTGTTCTCTCAAAATGGCACTGCTGCCTGCATGTTTTCACTATTTATTATGCACGTGCTTACATCTGGAAATGCTTCTTAAAGGTACATCTACATGCTCTGTTGTACACCACTTAGTCGAAATAGGGGAAGCCACCTCACGCAGTAGACCCATAACGAGTGGCGTACCCCAAGTCTTGGGGCCTATTATATGGGATATACTTTTGAGTTGCAGGCCAAACCAGTGGGCTATGGCTGACCAAGTTTGCAGATGACTGTAAGTTGGGTGCTGTCATCAATTCCCCTAGTGATGTAGACATCAGGGTCTCACCCAAACAAATGACTGGTGCCAGAAACATGGCCTGAAGCTGAATACCAAAAAATGCATCATCATCCCCTTTGGGGAGAGTGATGCCCCCCCCCCCCCAAGTTATTACATTAATAAGTCCTAAACATGCAGTCAGTCGTGAGGGATTTGGGCATCCAGGTTGACAGCAACCTGACTTTTATCCACCATGTTGTTTCCGTTGTACTGAAAGATTTCTACATGTCCCACCTCATGAGTAAAGGTGTCTCATCCAGGGACAAGGTCATAACATCCCTGTATTCTTCTCTTATAAGGCCCATTATTGAGTACAGCGCCCATTTTGACATGTACTTCACAAAGCACATGCAGCAGCTGGAGAGACCACAGAGGTTCCTCACTGGAAAATCCAGGGCTTCAAACATCTACCCTATACAGGTAGGCTAAAAGCCCTGTCCCTCTACTCCGTTTCATACAGACTCCTCAGAAGTGACCTCTATCTGGCATACAAATCAGTCTCGGACCCTGCCTTGATAGGATTGCTGCATATCCGCAAGTAAAGCTCCACTCAAGTAACCCGCATGCGTGACCTCAACCTGGTCTTTGACATCAGTGGGACTTGTTGGCAGGACAGATTTGTTTCCCAGAGATTCCCCCATCTGTAAAATAGATGCCCTCTCTACTTCAAGCAGAGTACCTCATTATCCCTTTTTAAGTGCAACCTGGATAACTGGATGGGAAACGGAAAATACACCCCTGGGATTCCACCTGTGTCCATGCTGGACAGGGGCATCGGGTGCTGACTTGTCTAAGCATGGGCTAAACCCTTGGCTAGACTTACAAGGGCCTTGGGGCAATAGCCTAATAACTTCCTATGATCCCATATGTCTGTCCGGATCCCCTTCATTTTGATCGACCTTTCAAAATGCTGAACGTCATATGGTCAAGACCATATGACTGACATTTCAGAAGGTTGCAACTAAAATAAAACCCCTTTTTTTTTCTTCTTCTTCTTTTTTTTTTTTTTTTTTTTTTTTGCAGGGGGGCAATCCTGCTTGCACCACCCATGTGGGGGCTGCTCCCCCGACACCCCCTGCTAATTAAATATACCAAATCAGAGATTGCACTACATTGAGGAAAATGAATTTCCCATTCTGCAATGCACAGCGATCTCCATTGACACTGTTCGACCTTCTGAAATGTCAGTCACATGGTCTCTGCCATATGACGTTAGGCATTTCAGAAGGTCGATCAAATGAAGGGAATCCACCTGTCCATCTCTGTTAAATCAAGCAACTCTTCTCTTAGATCATTTTCTTCTAAACTGAGGGTGCATTCTTTGTTCTCCATTTCCTGTGGGCATTCTAAAGAAGATCCAGAGCATCTTCCTATGCCACATTCTCTTCAGTTTCATCCTGTGTCATCCATTGCTCTTTCATATGAGAACTCGCTGATCTGTCACTCCACAACTTTGACTGCGTCAGAGTTGCCACCGTTTGCTGTTCCTTCCCTTGCTGTGCAACTCCAAGTGAACGTCTGTACTGGTTTCGTATGAATGGCTCCACAATATCTTCATATGGCAACTGATCAGATGTTTCCCACACCACTGGTTTCTCCTTTAATTTGGGGATTGATTGCTGTATCCTGCTGTGATGTTATCAGAGTTAGATTTTCTGCACTAAATCCTTCACTTTACAGGTAACCCGTATCTTTAGTTTCTATTTCTTTAACTTCTCCATTACTAATTCTCTTTTCTACTTTTCCTCCGTTTTCTTTTTTTTTCTTTTTGTATTTTAAAATTTTCCATATCTGGACGCCTTTGTATTCCTCTTGAGATGTCTCCTGCTCCTTCTCGCTCTCCTTACTTGGGAAACTTGTTGTTCCATCATGCTGTGATATAACCTATGTAAGACTTCCTATACTAAATTGTTTACTTTGTAGGTATTCCTTAACTTCAGCTTCTGTTTTTTAACTTCTGCTTTACTGATGATCTGTTCCACATTCCCTCTTTGTGATCTTATTTTTTGTATTATGAAATTTTCCGTATCTGGATGCCTTTCCTTGTATTTCTCTTTGAATATCTTTGGGCCTGCTTTTTTGTACTGATTTGTTTGGCTTTCTCCTTTGCATAAATATTGCACTATATCAAATCTATCTTTCCCATGTCCACATTTCTTTTTTTATACATTTCAAAAATGTTTAGATTTTATTCTTTGTATTTTTGCACTTCCTCCGTCATTTCCTTTTCCAAACGGTCTGTATAATGTTTTTCATCTGCTGTATTAGTGAGAAATTATGGGTTTCTTGCATAATAGTAACAATACATAATTTTTTTCTTGTCAGCAATAGTCAACTCTATCATCTTTGTGGTTGTTTTGTGGCCAATCCGTTTTTGTGATTTTTTTTTTTTTTTTTTTTTTTTTTGTTGTTTGTGGACTACTACTACCTTCTACAAGGTGGGGGGGGGGCATTTTTCTCCTGGGCCTGGCCTAGCCCCATTGTAGGAATGTTTCAGTGTCTTGAGTATTCTGCACTGTCATTTTTCCATTCCTGGCACCAGTGCGCCTACCAGGATTGGGTACTTTTTTATCCTCTTTCTACATTACTGCAATCCTAAAGTAGGAAATTCAGAATGAAGAGATAATAAAAGGGGTCCAGCCAGCTTTTTTATTTTTAACCTACTTCTGTTCACAAACTGATAGAATTACTGGCAGCTGTTGTGAGACAAGAAGTGACTCCAAAATTATTAAATCACTTTATAACTGATGAAACATTAAACAATTTTTAAGGGTGACTTTCACCCAAGTCATAATAAAAACATGGATCTTAATTTCACCAGGTTTGAATGATATGATTTCTATGTCTTCAGTGTTGAAGTTAAGATCCATGTTTTTATTATGTCTTGGGTGAAAGTCACCCTTAAAAATTGTTTAATGTTTTTTTATGTAATAATTTATCCATACTTAAAATATTGGCAATATAGTTAAGTGATATAGTATAGTGAATTAAAGGGAAGTGATGTAAACTAGAAGCTGATTGGTTAATGGTCTTTAAACTATTGTTAGTAGCAGTATTTCATTCTGATGAAGTCATTCAGTTGACTAAAGCGCTTAATACTGCTTGGAGTGTTGTTGCTGTAATACAGTTGGAGTGTTGTTTTGCTAAACTTTAAGCTATTTCTTGGACTGTTATTCCTTCTTGCTCAGCAGTTATAAAGTGATTTAATAATTTTGGAGTCGCTTCTTGTCTCACAACAGCTGCCAGTAATTCTAACCTACTTCTGTCCATGATGTGTGCTATATAAAATACAGTCTGTATGTCAGTGTTGTCTTGGTGAGGTTTTGTGAAAAACAGGGTCCAACTCTTGAAGGTACTCACCAAGACTTGAGGATGAATTCAGTTCCGGCAATAATTCTCCCCTTTTTTGCTCATTAGTCATCTCTCCATTTAGACCCCTTTATCATCTCTGCATTCAGAATTTCCAACTTTAGGACTGTAGTAATGTCTGTGGGACAAATGTGATCTGATGGCTGTTAGGATATCGGTGTGTTATTGCAGGTAGAGGAGCTTGTACCTTGGAGCACAAAGTCTGAGTTGGTGATCGCAGATTAGTATGGATCATATATACCCATCTGTTGAAATGGATGGATGAAAACCACATGGATCTAGCATAATGGTAAGTTCATAACTTTTTGTTTATTTGTACTGTTGTGGTGCACTGGGGCTGGAGAACATTCTCGTTCCAGGTTTTTAGAGAAATGACTACAGGTAGGTGCCAGTCTACTTCTCAGACTTTACCTTTCGAGTATTTCCAGATTTCATTTCTTAATAGATTTGGTCTTCTTGAACAGAAAAGCTTTATTGAGATTCAGAGTCACCCCCCCCCCCCCAGAAGGTGTTCAGTTTCAGTCAGTTTTACTTTGTTGTTAAGTCTTTTTAAACATGACAGATAAAACAACAACATAACAAGAACCTAGTTAAGTTCTACATGCATTTCATTAATTTGTCTTTAGTTTATTCTGTTTAACAGTATCTGTCACAATTAAAATAACAACCCACCCATAAAAGCACACTGATGAGCAGTTGCTAGCCAACTTTTTTTTAAACTGCTCTTCCTGTAGATCTCTATGAGAAAGTTGTGTAGTAGGGGTTTTGAAACTTCTTAAACACCCGTAAGTGCAATATTCAATTATTTAACTTACTAACTTTTAAAGGAAAATAAAGTACACAGCATCTTTTGTTTAAAATCAAATTGTCTAGTTTACTTACTGTTTCTTTAACATCCTTTGACATATCTATAAAGATGATGCGGACTAGGAAGGAAAAAGGATTAGGCAATGTCTTGTTTCAGTCGTAGAACATTTTATCCTTATTTACTGGAATATTATCAATTTCTGTAAGCATCTCTGTGTATTTCTTCAATCATTTCCTTCTTTTAAAACGCATTGAAACTCAGTAAGCGAAACCAATCAGTAGGCACATGTAAACGTGCTGGTGGAACAAAATATTTCACGTCTGAAGAAATATTTCCAGTAATTCATGAGCAAATTACATGGATCAGGAACCTTTATTAAAATATCATGCAATGTTCTAGTGCTTCTGCTGAAGCCTTCTGGAAATGGGTACATTTGTGTAAAACGTACATTTAAAAAGTTAGTGTTATGACATCAGCATCCAGTTAACAAATTAGCTGTGTCCTGTTTACATTACTTTAAACTTTTTTTCAACTTTCTCTTAATTGCTAAAATATTTTCATTATTTATTGGTGGTCTTGCCCTGTAAACTGGAAGCCAGGTGTGCCTTCTTAGCTGCATGCCCTATCCCTTAGTCCAGACTGTTGTATGGTAGGGTGACTTTATAAGCAGGAACTAGGAGCTGCATGTTCTGATAAGCAGGAACTAGGAGCTAAACTAATGTCTTTCGACTTTGACACAGTGAAGTTCGGTCCGCTAATGATTGGCAGTGGATTTTTATGGTGCCGAGTTGCCAGCCTGATGCCCAACCTTCAAAGTAGGCACGCCCATTCACACACGCACCTACCTGCTACAAGTTCTAAATTTTACCTCTCTTATGAGGATCTTGATGTATTTCTTAACAGGGTAGTGCTAGGAGTACCATTGTCTACCTACTGATCTGCTAAGAGGCTTCCAGTTTCTTTTACCACCAAGACTACCTTGCTCAGCGCACACTTAGCTCTGCAGGTAAAACTCTCCCAGGTTACTTTTGCACTTCTAGCTACCCATGACTCCTTGCACTTGACTCCTCTTAACAGTCTTGTTCACTGCTGAAAGCATTTGGTCAGATTCCCAATGATGCCAAGCTGCTTGGCAGTCTTACTTACAGGATATCTCTGTTCTTCTGCAGAATACGTTAGGGTTGCAAGTATACTTTGGTAACACCTTTCCTTGTGAATCACCTTTCGTCTTAGGTTTTTGGTGTCTTTTGAAGCCTTTTCTGCTCTGCTTGGTGGTTCTTGGCTACCTTTGTTGTTGAGTGTGTACTTTCTTTTCTTAAAAGTTTGTATGTAGGTCACCTGGTTTCTCAGATTTCTATACCTTTGCTGGATTCAGTAATTCTCCCCATATTAGGGGATCCTGCTTTTGAGGTGGTCTTGCATTTTGGGTTCCCGTTCTTGGGGAAATATTTTTCTTCATTGTTGGACCTTTTTTCTGTTGACTGATTCCAGTATATTCTATCTCCTTTTGGTGTTCCAGCCTTGTTAGCAGACCCTGTCTAGTGGCCTGTGCTGATTCTTGCCTGAATGTACTTCTGCTCAAGGACATTTTTCTTCTTCCCTTGTGGAGTTCCTTGGGGTTTCCAAGGTTTGAGTTGGTTAGGCTATTTCAGTTCCTCAACTCTCTCATCTCTCTAAGATGCATTCATGTTGATCTGGGACCACTTCTTGTCCTTTTGGTCTGTGGTAGATGCCTGAGGCTTTGGTATATTCTGCTTTGAGGCCAGCAGTTGAGTACCCCCCCCCGGTCCCCAGAATTGGCCCAGTTGGAGTGCAGTGGACTGTCATTGGTTTGCTGAATGTCAGGTCATCCATTCGGTTGACCCCACATTGATCAATTATGGATAATAATATCTAGCTTGGTTGAAGCTTTTGTCACCAAGCAGTAGTTGGGCTTAGAGCTGGTCAGAGCTTTTGTCACCAGCCATTTGTTGGACCTGGGACTAGTCACATGTCAGATCTTCTAAAGCCTCCACTAGCTCAGCATCCTTCACAGTGTACATTGGGTAACCATACATTAGCTCAGCTGACATCAGAAACTTCAGTGAACCACTTCTAGTTGAGCTTTTTAGTTATGTTGTGGCCCTCAATAGCATGTTCATGGGATCATGCGCTGCTTGGGGGAGAGCATTGTGGCCCCTCACAATGGTGCAAGTAGACTGTATCTCCCTGGGTCAGGATTAGGACCCTGTATGCAGAATACTCTTAACAGGTTGCCAGTGAGAACATAGGAGGAGGATATATTACGTGCAAGGCATAGTTGGGGGGGGGGGAGCTGTAGGGGGAAACTTAGACTTGATTTGTTGTCTCTTTAGGTTTTCAGTCCTAGACTGGTGTGTGTGTGTGTGTCTGTGTGTGCATCCCTATTAAAAAAAAAAAAAAAAAAGTGTCAACGTCCTGCGTTGTAAGATTTTGGCCTTGTTATGCTACTCTTTCAGTAGTGGACTGGGCTCCAGAAAAATATTTTCCCAGTCCTGTGCGGAGGATGACTCTTTCCATAGAGAACTGCTGAGGTTCATGTAGGAGGGAGTACTGCCTTTCACTAGGCTCCCATCTCCTTCCAGTTTGGCCTGGTGACACTGGGAAGTCCTCCAACTGTGCTTCTGGGTGGCTTCAGTCCTGTTGTTTTAGTGTGGAAGTGTACATGATTCATTGTATTCCCCTCTTGTTTGGTATATTGCAGCTCTTATAATGTTGATGGCTTCATTGTGCTCGTATATTCAGTGTCTTGGAGTTTTCTTCCTCTTCTCTGGGTGGGGTAGGCTTGTCTGAAAGATATGCTGCTCTACCTGTTTATTTGCAGAGCAAGATACGCAATGTTCACATAACTCTCCTTGTGGATGTGGTGTGTTTTGGTTGTTTATGAGGACCCATTTCACCTCCATAAGGACAGCCTGTGAACCTATGAACACTGAACTCGGGATTTCTATAGACCAGCGTTGGTGTAGGCAGCTGAGCTTTTCCTTCTTCAGGAGACCAGGTACCAGGTCTTATTTTCACAGCATTTTGTACAAGTGATTTCTGTCTGTTGCTGTAGTGGTACACTTTACTTGTGCTTAGGGTCTTGTATCTGTTGCTTGCCTATCTCTGGCAGCCATCTCAGATCATCTGGTTTAGTATCTGTCTGTAAATTTAATTAGCCAGTGGGACTTAAGTTTTCCCTTCTCTGTCTGACCGTTTACTCCTGAATCCATTCTCACAGGTGTTCCTGTTGTTGTGGTGATAATTTGTCCAAGACAGCAGCAGGTAACTGCATAGGACAATCTTTGGATGTATTTTCATGTTATTTTAATTTGCAATCTCAGTATTTCAGTACTTTGTCCAGATTGCAAACTGATTTTGTCGATTTATCTAACTTTACCTTAACCTCTGTGGAGAAGCAAGTGCTTTGTATTGCTTTTGTCTTGGACTTTGGCTAATTGGAGATTAAGATGGCACAGAGGGCTAGGACTGTGTGCTGGTAAACCTAGACCCTGCTGCAGTCCTGGATTTGATTCCTACAACCTCCGTTTGCTTGCTCACTGTGAGCAAATTACTTAATCAGACAGTGCTTTGGGGCATTTGGGAAAGTGGGCTAAACCCCTCAATAGCCTCCTATTCAGCATACCTAATAACCAAAATGCAATTGGTAGATTAACTTAGATGGCTGCAACTAAGTAGCCTGTTACTTAGTGAGCCAGAAAATAAAATAAATGTTTCCTGCGCATACACATTATGGAGAAAATACAAAAGGAAGATGCAGAGACAATCCTGAAGAATAGTGTTGAGTTGGAAAAGAAGACATGAAGAGAAAATAAGTCAAATGTGGAGTAGCAGAAAAGGCAGAAGAAAATGAAAAACAGAAGTACGTGGTAAGGATTCAAATCCAGTTTGACTCCTGATTCTTTACCCCCTGCACCATTTAAGCCAGACAGGTACTACAGGGTCCCAGACTCTCATAAATTTCTTTATAAAAACCCTGCTGCTGATCCAGAAACTATTTCTCAGGGTTTCAGGCTTCCACTGCAAAAAAACCCTGTTCCCTCTGATAGGGATTCTAGAGCACTGGACAGATGGGGGAAGAAAGTTTACACCTCTGCTACTTTAGCTGTTAGGGCGTTAAACTGCCAGTTTCACATGCTTAAATATCAACAATACCTAATGTCTTGGCGACCCCTAACCGGAATAAGCCGAAAGACACAACAACAACCTAATGTCTTTGCTAAAACAGAACATGCTTACAGGCTCTGAATGTCCTGAGAACAATGAAATGCAGGATTTATTGCATGCAGCTGAACAAGTGGGAAAGCATACTTTGCAATCTGGTTTTGATTCATTAGAGGCATCTTGCAGAGCCACATTTACAGGTTCTGTCATTCGAAGGCATGCTTGGTTAAAAGAACAGAGTTTACCTGATCATGTTAAAGCAAAATTATTGGATGCTCCATTACAGCATGATACTTTGTTTGGTGTTAAGGCAGAAGAGGTATTAAAGAAAATGGAGGATAAAGCAAAATCAATGCAGACAGTAAAGGATTTCTTACAGGTCCAGCCACCTAGATTTAGCAGGAACTGGCCTACAAAAAATTGGTCTTTTCCAGTGTCAGGCCACAAAGAGGCAGATACAGCCGCCCAAGAGGCAGATCTCAGCCCCAAGGTTCATACAGACCTAAACAATGCGGTGCTTCAGCCCCCAAAGCCGGAGAAGACAAATCACAACTTTATAGGAAACAGTCTAAATGACTTTCCTCTACAAATGCCAAGCACTTACCTTTTGGCAGCACCCTTAGGGGGAAAACTAGCACTTTTTTTTCAAAAAACTGGCTCATGATCACCCAGGACAAATGGGTACTGAATATTGTTTCACAGGGTTACAAGTTCCACTTTCACACCCTACCAAGGTCAAAAGGTATGCCAGGCCTGCCACACAATCAATGGGCAGAGGCACAAAAACAAATTTCTGCTCTCATGGACATGAGGGCTATTCAAGAAGTACCACAGCAAGAGCAGGGGCAAGGATTTTACTCAAGACTTTTTTTGGTACCCAGAAAGGACAAAGCCTGGAGACCAATACTGGAACTGTCTATACTAAATACTTTCCTGGACGTTCCAAAATTCAGAATGTTGACACTGCAGCAACTTCTACCCATGTTTGCCAAGAAGGCTTGGCTAGTTACTTTGGCCCTCAAAGAGGCATACCTGCATGTTCCAATCAGACAATCGTGCAGAAGATACCTCAAATTCATAGCTGGCTCAATGCATTACCAATTCTCTGCACTGCCCTTTGGCTTATCTACTGCTCCCAGGGTCTTCAAAAAATGCCTGGCACCAGTAATTACATTTTGCAGACAAAAAGGAATTCAAATATATCCCTGCTTGGATGACTGCCTTATTCAAGCAGAGAGCAAGGACATTCTACTAAAGCATCTGGCGTTTGTAAAAAGATTACTAATTTGCCTAGGGTACACAGTAAACGAAAAGAAATCGAAACTAGTGCCCTCTCAAGAGATAATATTCCTGGGTGCAAGCTTAAATACAACTGCCCAGATGGCTTATCTCACGCCAGACAAGCAAAGGCAACTGACTCATTACTTTCAAATGATGGCAACAAAGACCCAGCTACCTGCAAGAAAAATTCTGCAGGCTTTGAGTTTCATGGCATCCTGCATCCTGCTAATTCCATATGCAAGACTGCATATGAGGAAGCTACAATGGTATCTAAAAAGTGTTTGGACTCAACATTGCCACAGCCTGGAAACAATAATAACTCTTATTCCCTGCCTGCAACAGGAGTTTCGATGGTGGGCACTGGCCTGTCACCACAACAAGGGACAGCCTTTCACTTTACTCACAGCCAGGCAGACACTAACAACAGATGCATCGGATTACGCCTGGGGGGCACACATGGCAGGAAAATGTATTCAGGGCACGTGGCCCATGGACCAAATGCATCTTCATATCAATCAAAAAGAGATGCTAGCTGTACAGAATGCCCTGACAGCCTTCAAGGATCTACTACGTCCAGGACAACTATTGCTAAAAACAGACAATACTACAGTTATGTGGTACATAAACAAGCAAGGGGGCACACATTCGTACCCCCTCTGCAGGCAAGCCATGACTTTGTGGAACACAGCACTGACCTATCAAGTACATCTGCAGGCACAATTCCTGCCAGGAAAGAAAAATACTCTGGCAGACGAACTAAGCAGAAACCTCATGGATCCTCACGAGTGGAAACTAGATCCACAAGTCTTCAGCATGATAACAAGAAAATGGGGATGCCCAGACATAGATCTTTTTGCCTCCCCTCACAACTGCCAACTACAGAGATTCTGCACAAGGACTTATCACTCACAAGCATGGAAAGTGGATGCTCTATCATTCAGCTGGAAAACCCTAACAGTTTATGCCTTTCCACCCCTGCCTCTCCTTCCCAAGGTACTCCTAAAAGTCAGATAAGAGAAGCCAAAAATGATTCTGATTGCCCCAGACTGGCCACGCCCGTACTGGTACCCAATCCTAAAGAGCTTGTCTCAAGGCCCAGCCTGGACTTCAAATTCCTCATCTTCTGATTCAGCAAAACAATCCGATCCTGCACAGCCATCTCAGAACCTTAAATCTGGCTGCATGGCAAATAATATAGCCACTCAGAAACACATCTCTCTCTAAAGCTGTTATGGATGTCATTTTGGAAGCCAGGAGGCCTAGCACCAGGAAACCTTATGCAGAAAAATGGAAGAGATTCTGTGCTTGGAACCAGGCACAAGGACTCGAACCACTTGTTCCAAATATTCCTCAGATTTTACAATACCTAACTGAGATGCTGGACAAAGGCCTATCCTTCTCATCAATTAAGATCCATGCCTCTGCCATTTCAGCTCATTACAATACGGAACCTCCTATTTTCTCACATCCACTGCTAAGACAGTACCTCAGAGGGGCAAAAAACATAAGACCCCCAAGGAGAGCACCAATACCTACATGGGACCTCAACTTTGTCTTGGAAAAGCTCACACTGCCTCCTTTTGAGTCAGCCAATACAGCTGAGATAAAATTCTTATCATGGAAAACTGCTCTGCTCCTAGCAATAACTTCAGCAAGAAGAGTCTCTGAGTTACAGGCATTGATGGCAGTGGAACCTTTTTGTAATTTTTCATCTGGACAGGGTTTCTCTAAGGACAAACCCAACATTCATGCCAAAGGTAGTATCCAGTGTGGCTCTTAACCAAACCATTCATTTGACAACTTTTTATCCAAATCCCCAGAATAAAGGGGAGAAACTTCTGCACTCTTTGGACATACACAGGCAGCTACGCTTCTACTTGGACAAAACAAAAGCTTTCAGAAAAACTAAGCAACTGTTTGTAGCATATGCTGCAGAATCGCAAGGAAAGGCTATTTCAAAGCAGACTTTCAAAATGGATAGGACACTGCATTCATTTCTGCTATGCACAGCATGGCAAATCAGTGCCCAAGAATATTAGGCCACATTCTGCCAGGGCAGCAGCCACTTCAGCAGCCTTTCTCAGAGGAGTACCAACCAAGGAAATTTTGGAGGCTGTAACTTGGACTTCAGTGCACACTTTTACTAAGCGTTATCACTTACCTCTTTACTCTAAATCCAGAGCAGGCTTTGCCACTGCAGTTCTGCAGGGCCTCATAGCCACTCCTAATCCTATTTAGGCCCAGCCACCCTACCTCAGCTTTGGGATTCAGCCCAAGTGTAATGACTGCAACAGTGAAACACGATGAACATAGTACAGTTGTGTACCTACCATAAATGTAGATGTTCGAGTGTATTCACTGTTGCAGTCCAGGTTACCCACCCTCCATCTCCCTTTCTTTGCTGGGACTTATCTATACTTCTCTATCCTATACAACCTATGTGGTGTATTTGCTTGTAGATGAAGGTATTGTTTATTTTAGTGTATGTGTTTATAAGCAATATGTATCGCCTACCTTCTTGGGGGCACCTGACATCTGGGGCAAGAAAAACTGAAGAAAATGGTGCCGACTGCATCTTGTATACCCCTGGCGCACTGACGTGAGGGAAGAGGCGACAGCAACCGACGCTGGACCAGGACTTTGGAATTCAGGCCGACTGCGGGTAGCCTGCCAGCAGGATAACCCAAGTGTAATGACTGCAACAGTGAATGCACTCGAACATCTACATTTATGGTAGGTACACAACTGTACTTTATGAAGCGTGGGGCAATTTAATTGCCTCTTTGGCTGTAAAAGCACATGAGGTAAGAGCATTTTTTCTTAAGACATTTTGTGACATATTTGAGACTTTTTTTTTTTTAATAGTTTTTCTTTGAGAGTATGAAAAAAATGACTGTAACCCATGGAATGTTTGTGATAAAAGCATTTAACAGGAAAGCAAAAAAGAAAATGCATGTACAGTTTCGGTCAGAAGTAGACTTTATGTAAAGAAGTACTGGACTTTGCAAAAGTTTATGGACTGGTGGCTGGGATTGTAATATTGTGTTAAAATTGAAAGAGAAAAAGTTTTATACATATACCAAACATGATAAATGTGGAAGGGAATAGGGGTGTCATAAAATACTGGGGACAGTACTGAGGAAAAGGACATTTGAAAAGTAACTGTGACAAAACAAAAATGTATATTTGTGGGGAGACTGGACGTGATGCAATTTGAAATGTTAAATGTAACAAAGTTGGGCATTAAAGGGTGGATTGCAAAAGTGAAAATAAGTGGAAGAAGAAAAAAGAAATTGAAGAAAGAGAATAAATTTCAGAAGTAATGGAAATAGAAGAAAAATTAGATGAGGAAAAAACAATAGAGGACATAGGAGAAGGTTCTGAAATAAGTGATGAAGATATAAATTGGGAGGTAGTAAAAGAATGCAGAATCCTGTTAGTATAATTGCAAAAAGTACGAAAGAAAAAAAATAAAGGGAATGGATAAAAAAGAATATATATGCAGCTAATGATTTGGGGTTGGTGTAATGGTTAAGGTGTTTGACTCACAGACACAAGGGTACATTGATTCTCACCTTTGGGAGGGAAATTAGCTATGCTTGGAATAGCCTATTAAGAAAGCTAGCCTAGTAATTGGCTATAGACTTATGAAACCATGAGTCTAAGGTAAAGGGAAAATTAAATGTTTAGAGTGCTTTCTTTTAATGTGAATATTATAAGAATATAGTAATAAGAATAGTGAATGTGGAGTGGTGTAATATATGTGATGTAGATGTACATTTGTCACTTAACTGGCTATGTCAATGTAATATATGTGATGTAGATGTACATTTGTCACTTAACTGGCTATGTCAATGTATCAAGCCTGGCTAACTCTCTCTAGAATGTGTAAAAATCTGTTAACCAGTTTACTGTGTAATTTAATTTAATCCTGACTTGTGCTCAGGATTAACTGTAACCTGTGGAACTTGTTTAACTTGCTTACTTATGTAATCTCTGTAAATAGTCTGTCTGTAATATGTAATGCTGGTATTATGTAATGCTGTATCTGCTTACCCTTGGAGCTTTTCTCTCCGGGCCTCCGCTGAAAATGGACATGCATCCAGTCGGACTATCCCGGTCAACAAATGTAAAATAAATAAATAAATAAAATAAATAAAAGTAAGATTACAAATAGAGAAACTACGGGGAGGAAAGATTATCTGGAATTTGGGAAATGAGAGATGTTCTGGAATAGCTGCATTCTGTAGAAATACAGTAAAGATATTGGGTGTAGCTTTAACAAAAATGGGAAGGCTAACCATTGTAGATTTAAAATGGAAAGAACAAGTATGTAGAATTATAACATTATATGCTTATACTAATTGTAAAGAAACCTAAAAACCTCCTTGTATCAGAGGCAACATGGGATGGTTGCAAATTACCCTTTAAAGATAAGAGGTGTTTCAGCTAATTGGCAATTCTGAATGTCCATGACTTTTTACTTTTAAGTCTGTTTATGGACAATTTCAGGCCAATAAAGCCAAACCCTCTAGCTGTGGACATGCATGTTTCTGCCTTCTTATGGTATCATTAGCACAGCATAAGAGGAATGTTTGACTTTTGGGAACACAGGGTTGTCATACCCAACTGATATTTTGTAGACTGATATCAGTTGGGTACGACAACCCTGAGTTTTCCAAAACTTAAACATTCGTCTTATGCTATGCTGATGATGCCATAAGAAGGCAGAACCATGCATGTCCGCAGCTAGAGGACTTGGATTTATTAGCCTGAAATTGTCCATAAATAGATGTAAAAAGAAAAAGTAATGGACATTCAGCATTACCATTTAGCTGAAACACCTGATATCCTTAAAGGATAATTTGCGTACATCAGATGTCGCCTCTGATACAAGAGGTTTTAGGTATCACACAGTTGAAAGCTAAGGTCTCACAAGAAAAATAATAGGTTAAAAAACACAAAAGAAAAATTTAGCAGAGCTAGACTTTCAACTGTGTGATACCGAAAAACCTCTTGTATCAGAGGCAACATGCAAATGTATGCAAATTACCCTTTAAGGATATTGGGTGGTGATCTTAGTGTTTCACTGTTGCAGTCCTCACATATGGGTTATCTGGCTCCCGGTAGCCCTCAGTCGGCCCGAATACCAGAGTCCTTTGGTATAAGACGTCGGCTGCCGCCGGTTGTAAAACTGATGTTAGAACGTCGGGTATAAAGGGAGGCAGCTGATGCCATTTCCTCAGTCTTTCTCGCCGTAGAGCCTGAAGCAAATGCAATTCGCACTAGTGCCGGTTGGCCGTTTACCTTAGTTTTGCTTTCTGACTACCAAGTTGAAGACTTCTTCAGATAAGTACCCCGTTGGGGATCCTCTTTTCTTGCTTTAACGAATGTCAGGTAAAGGTAATAACTGTCTTGACTGTGGAAAACAGATTCTGCACAGTGATTTCTATTCCTATTGTATAACTTGTTTGGAACTTGAGCACGATGTCCCTAACTGCGATCTCTGTGCTTCCTTTAACCCATGTACTATACTCCGCAGAGCTAAGATTTTGTATAACCATTTTGGAGTCTGGCCTAAGTCCGTTGGTATGGCGTCTTCTGGTCTCCTGATGACTTCGGATATACCTAGGAAATGCAAAGACAAGGACCTCGACACGCCTAGGGTTAAATCTGCTGATGACACACCGGTGAAATTGGTTGTCAGCACAGCGGTAGTCAGGCACTTTCATAGCCCCTGCAGTCCGCAGATTTTCAGCCGCAAACTTCTGCCGAGACCTTTACTGAGTCCTCCATGCCACAGGCTGCTATTTCATCTTCAGACCCTCTGCCTGTCTCCACCTCAGATGGGTCCGGAGCCATTTTGCAGGCACCGGCTTCTGACGCTTCTTCTTTTCGACATGAGACCAGAACTAGACGACTACCTTAGTTCAGACGTCTGCAGTCGCTAGGCCTCCCGAGTCCCTCCGGATTGCTAGTAAGCCTTCCAGCCACAAACCTACTCACAAGCAGGCATTGGCTTCCCCTCCTGTGCCTCAGTCCTAGTTGATAAAGATGGCTGGTGATCTTCTTTCCCTGATTAGGGGCTCTCATCCACCCTTCAAAGAGGACTAGGGAATTAACTCCTGATGTTTTGTCTGTCTCAGATTCTGAGATTTCCAGTATGTCTGCTGGTGAAGAAGGAAATTCTCAACTTTTTTCTGGCTTTGAGGATTCTGATGCTGAGGACTGTATCCCTTCTGCCTCCCCTCCAGAAGATTTTTCCTTTGGGGATACTTTGAATACTCTTAGGGAGCATTTTAAATGGGAATGTCAGGATTTTCCACTGTCTAAGAAAAGAATCCGGGAATTTTTGGATTTGCCACAGCATAAGCTTCTGGCTATACCCCCAGTTTTGGAAGTTGTGGATGATGTTTTCATGGAAAATTCTTTAACTCCTAATTCTGTTCCCCCTACCCCCAGAAAACCGGATAGGTATTATAGGGATGTTCTTCGTGTTTCACTGTTGCAGTCATTACATTTGGGTAATCTGATGGCAGGTTGCCCTCAGTCGGCCTGAATATCAAAGTCTTGGGTCCTATGTCAGTTACTGTCCCCTCTTCCATGACGTCAGGGGTATAAAACATGCAGCCGACGCCATTTTCTTCAGTCTTTCTTGCCGCACGGTGCCCGAAGCAGAAGCAGTTCGCAAGTGCCAGTCACCCGACTCCTGAAATTTTCGCATTCGAGTTTCAGAATCGAAGTGTTCAATTAAAGCTAAGTACCCCGTTGGGGAAACATTTTCTTGCTCCTTACCGATGTCAGTAAAAGTTAATAATTGCTTTACTTGTGGGAAGCAAATAACTCATAAGGATTTTCATTTGTACTGTATTCCTTGCCTAGGCCCAGATCATAATGTGCCTTGCTGTCAGTTTTGTGCTAGATTTAACCAACGCACTATTAAGCTTCTGTATATCTTTGCTTCAAAATATTTTGGAAACAGATTTAATTACCCTGAAATGTCGTCAGATAGTAATCCGACTACCGGAGTTCACAAAAAACGCAAAGAAGAGGACAGAGACAGATCGTCAAAGTCCAAAACTGACTAAGCTTCTCCTAAGCCAGTCACTGGTTTGCCGGTACTCAGTGAGGCACCTTCGCAGCCCCTGATACCTGCTACTTTTGAGTCATAGTCCTCTACCGAGACCCATGTGGAGTCCGGCATGCCGCGAGATTCTCTGAGTACTGTATTCCTTGCCTAGGCCCAGATCATAACGTGCCTTGCTGTCAGTTTTGTGCTAGATTTAACCAACGCCATTTTCTTAAGTCTTTCTTGCCGCGCGGTGCCCGAAGCAGAAGCAGTTCGCAAGTGAGAGATTCTCAGAGTATTGTACCTGCGGATGTCTCTCCCTCGGATGGGTCCAGAACCGCTGAGCAGGCACCGGCTTCTGAGGGTGTTTTCAGGCCTCAACATTTCTATATAAAACCGACGCCAGCTTCAAAGCAAAGACAAAAGCAACTTCTAAGGCTAAAAAAACGATGCATGAGCCACGTGCTCAAGCCTCTATGCCTAAAAAACAGATGATCAAAATGGCTGAAGACTTAATTACCTTGATCAGGGGTTCCCACCCCCCACCCCCCCCTTGATAAGAGGCCTAGGCAAGACACTGATTATGAATCTTCAGATCAGGTTTCTATTTCTTCTGAGCAGGGATTTTCTATACCACCCTATGAGGATTCATATGCAGAGGAATCCATCCCATCTGCATCTCCTCCTGAAGATTATTCTTTTGGAGAAACCTTGCATACTTTAAGGGAACATTTTCATTGGGAGAGTCAGGATTTCTCAGAATCAAAAAAGAGGCTTAGGGATTTCCTTCTTCTTCCTCAGCATAGGCCTTTGGCTATACCTCCTGTATTAGACATTGTTGATGATGTGTTTTCGGAATCAAGCATGGCTCCTGATTCCCTACCTCTGGCTCCTAGTAAGCCAGACAGATATTACAGGGTTCCTGACTCCCACAAATTTTTATTCAAAAATCCTGCTGCTGACCCTGAAACTATCTCACAGGGTCCCAAAGGTGTAAAGGCCTCAACTACTAAGAATCCTACCCCCTCTGATAGAGATTCCAGGGCGCTGGATAGATGGGGAAAGAAGGTTTATACGTCTGCAACCTTGGCAATTAGGGTCTTAAAGTGCCAGTTTCATATGCTTAAATATCAACAACATGTTATGGGATTATTGAAACAGAAAATTATGTTGATTTCTGAATGTGTGGAAAATAAAGAATTGCAGGAATTATTGCATGCAGCAGAACAGGTTGGAAAGCATACCTTGCAATGTGGTTTTGATTCCTTGGAGGCCTCTTGCAGGGTCGCAGTTACTGGATCTGTGATTAGAGGGCATGCCTGGCTCAAGGAGCAAAATCTGCCTGATCATGTTAAAGCTAAATTGTTGGCTGCACCTTTACAGCATGATACTCTGTGTGGTGATAAGGCAGAAGAGGTTTTAAAGAAAATGGAAGACAAAGATAAATCTATGCAAACTGTAAAATATTTCTTACAACTGCAGCCACCCAGATTCAGTAGACACTGGCCTACAAAAAATTGGTCCTTCCCTGTGTCTGACAGAGCCTCATGGGGCAAATCCAGGTGCTCAAAAGACTCTAGATACCAATCACAGAGTTCTTACAGGTCAAAGCAATGGGGTGCCTCTACTTCCAAATCTGGAGGAAACAAAGCACGACCCTACAGTAAACAGTCTCAGTGACTTCCCTCTGCCATCACCAAGCACTTGACTTTTGGCAGCCCCCTTAGGGGGAAAATTAGCACTTCATGCTCCGAATTGGCAGTTAATAACACAAGACAAGTTGGTATTAAATATAGTATCCTAGGGATACAGATTTCATTTCCATACCTTGCCAATTCCAAACAGTTGGCCAGATTTGCCACAAAATCAATGGGCAGAGGCACAGAAACAAGTTACGTCCCTCATGGATATGGGGGCTACAGGAAAAAGGGCAAGGGTTTTATTCAAGACTGTTCCTGGTACCCAGAAAAGACAATGCCTGGCACCCAATACTGGATTTATTGATTTTGAACACATTCTTGGGACATCCCAAAATTCAAAAAGTTGACTTTGCAAAAGCTTCTGCCCATGCTGGGCAAGAATGCTTGGTTAGTGACTCTAGATTTAAGAGGCATACCTGCATATCCCAATAAGGGAATCGTGCAGAAGATACCTCCGCTTCAAGGCTGGTTTTATGCTTTACCAATTCTCTGCACTGCCCTTTGGCTTATCTACTGCGCCCAGTGTCTTTACAAAGTGCCTGGCACCAGTAATTGCATTTTGCAGATAAAGAAGCATTCAAATCTATCCTTACTTGGACAACTGTCTTGTTCAAGCAGAAAACAAGAACATTTTTCTTCAACATCTGGCATTTGTAAAAAGGCTTCTAACATGCCTTAGGTACACAATAAACGAAAAGAAATCATAACTGGTACCCTCTCAAAAGATTACATTCCTGGGTGCGCGCTTGAATACAACTGCCCAGATGGAATTACCTTGCGCCAGACAAGCAAAGGCAACTGACTATTTACTTCAAACAGATGGCAACAAAAACCCAGTTATCTGCAAGACAAATTCTGCAGGCTTTGGGGTTCATGGCATCTTGCATTCTACTAATTCCATAGCAAGACTGCTTATGAGGAAACTACAGTGGTATCTAAAAAGTTTATGGAGTCAACATTGTCACAGTCTGGAAACAATGATTCCTCTCATTCCCTGCCTACAACAGGAGTTTCTTTGGTGGGCAGAGACATGTCACCAGAACATGGGATGTTCTTTCACTCTACCCACTGCCACCCAAACCCTAACTACAGACGTATCAGACTATGCTTGGGGGGTTCACCTGGCGGGGAGATGCATTCAGGGCATATGGAACCCAAAACAAATGCATCTGCATATCAACCAGAAAGAGATGTTAGCTGTTCAGAACGCCCTGACAGCCTTCAAGGACTTACTTCATCCAGGACAACTACTGATAAAGACGGACAACACCGCGGTTATGTGGTACATAAACAAGCAGGGGGGTACACATTCCTACACCCTATGCAGACTAGCCATGGCATTGTGGGACACAGCCTTGATGTACCAAGTACATCTTCAAGCTCAATTCCTGCCAGGAATACAAAATACTTTGGCAGACGACCTATGCAGAAATCTCATGGACCCTCACGAGTGGAAACTGGATCCACAAGTCTTCAGCATCATAATTGAGAAATGGGGGAGTCTTGACATAGATCTATTTGCCTCTCCCCAAAATTATCAACTGGACAAATTCTGCACAAGGACTTAACACAGACAAGCATAGAAAGTGGATGCCCTATCCTTCAGTTGGAAAAACCTATCCGTCTACGCCTTTCCTCCTCTGTCTCTTCTTCCCAAGGTCTTACTAAAGGTCAGACGGGAAAAACCAAAAATTATCCTAATTGCCCCGGACTGGCCTCGCCAGCACTAGTACCCAATTCTAAGGAATATGTCTCAACTCCCTCCTTCGTACTTGCCTCAAATACCTCATCTACTGTCTCAGCAGAGCAATCAAATTCTGCACAATCAACTCCAAACTCTGAACCTGGCCGCATGGCTGATCATGTAATTATTCAAACAAAACTTCTCAGTAAATCTGTGATGGATGTCATTTTGGAAGCCAGAAGGCCTAGTACTAGAAAATCTTATGCTGATAAATGGAAGAGATTCTGTGCTTGGAACCAAGCACAAGGAACAGACACAGCAAAGCCAAATATTCCTCAGATTTTACAATACTTGACTGAGATGCTTGACAAGGGCCTATCTTTTTCATCAATAAAAATCCATGCATCTGCCATCTCGGCTCATTACAACACAGAGCCTCCCATCTTTTCTCACCCTCTTCTAAAACAGTATCTTAGAGGGGCCAAAAATATAAGGCCTCCCAGAAGATCACCAACTCCTACATGGGACCTCAATTTTGTGTTGGAAAAGCTCACCCTGCCTCCATTTGAACCAGCAGCTACTGCGGATATAAAGTTTTTATCTTGGAAAACAGCTTTCCTGCTAGCAATCACTTCAGCAAGAAGGGTTTCAGAACTACAGGCCCTCATGGCTGTGGAGCCTTTTATTACAGTTTACCTGGACAGGGTGTCCCTCAGGACTAATCCTTCCTTTATGCCTAAGGTGGCATCCAATGTGGCTCTTAACCAAACTATTCACCTGCCAACCTTTTACCCAAATCCCCAGAACAAGGGGGAGCTGATTCTGCATTCCTTGGACCATACACAGACAACTAAGACTTTACTTAAACAGGACCAAATCTCTAAGAAAGTCTGAGCAACTACTAGTGGCATTTGCTGCAGAATCAGAGGGGAAGGTTGTTTCAAAGCAGACAATTTCAAAGTGGATAAGCCACTGCATTCGTTTCTGCTACTCGCATCATGGTAAACCAGTGCCCAAGGGAATCAGGTCATATTCCACCAGGGCTGCATCTACCTCAGCAGCTTTTCTCAGAGGGGTGCCAACCAAAGACATTCTAGAAGCTGCTACTTGGAGCTCTGTTCATACTTTTACGAAGCATTATCACTTAAAATCTTCTCCAAGTCCAGGGCAGGCTTTGCCACTGCAGTTCTGCAGGGCCTTATAGCAGCTCCTAATGCTATTTAGTTCCAGCCTCCCATCCATAGCTTTGGGATTCTACCCAAATGTAATGACTGCAACAGTGAAACACGAAGAACATAGTACAGTTGTGTACACTTACCATAAATGTAGATGTTCAAGTGTATTCACTGTTGCAGTCCGGGTTACCCACCTGCCATCCCCATTTTTTTCTAGAACTTCTCTTTCCTTCACTATATTCTACAGCCTTTGTGGTGTATTTGCTTTTAGATGAAGGTAAAGTTGTTACAATTGCATTTATATATATATATATATTTTTTTTTTTTTTTTTTTTGCTCCCCATTTGGGGGGGCACCTGACATCTGGGACAAGAAAAACTGTAGAAAATGGCGTCGGCTGCATGTTTTATACCCCTGGCGACCTAACGTCATGGAAGAGGAGACAGCAGCCGAAGCAGGACCCAAGACATTGATATTCAGGATGACTGAGGGCAACCTGCCAGCAGATAACCCAAATGTAATAACTGCAACAGTGAATACACTCGAACATCTACATTTATGGCAAGTGTACACAACTGTACTTTCCTGAATCTCATCAATTCCTTTTTAAAAACCCTACTGCTGATCCAGAAATTATTTCTCAAGGCCCCAAGGGTGTTAAAGCTAGTATTGCTAAAAACCCTGTGCCTTCTGATAAGGAGTCTAGGGCCTTGGACAGGTGGGGTAAAAAAGTCTATACCTCTGTAACTCTTGCCATTAGATCCGTGAATTGTCTTTTTCACTTGCTTATGTATCAGCAGCATACTTTGGAGGCTATTAAGGCTAAACTTGGAGATATTTTTTCCATGGCTGAGAACAAAGATTTAAAAGACTTACTGAATTCTGCCATTCTGCCACTTAAGTTAATAAGCATTCACTTCATTGTGGTTTTGACACTTTGGAGGCTTCCTGCAGAGCAGCAGCCACTGGTTCTGTAATTAGAAGGCATGCTTGGCTCAGGGAGCAGCCTCTTTCTGAACCTGTTAAATCTAAATTGCTGGATGTTCCTTTGCACAAGGACAATCTTTTTGGTAATAAGGCTGAGGAGGTACTGAAGAAGTTGGAGGATAAGGCAAACTCTATGCAAGCTGTAAAAGATTTCCTTCAGGTTCAGCCTCCTCCGTTTAGTAGGCATTATCCTTCCATTAATTGGTCTTTCCCTGATCCTGGCAAGCAGGGTCGCTCTAGGCCTAGGGGTTTCAGATCTTCCAGGGGGCAGGCTTCTGCCCCTCAAAGGGCTAAACAATGGCATTCTTCTTCTGCTAAATCGAGGAGTTCTAAGCCAGCTTCCCAAAGCAAACATTCTCAATGACTCTGGCCTTCTTGTGCCTACCTCTGTGGGCCCTGGGTTTCCTTTGGGGGGGGGGGGGTTAGCCAGGTTCGCAGAGGTATGGTCTACCATCACAAACGACAAATGGGTGCTCAGTGTAGTAAACCAAGGTTACAAGTTTTACTTTCACACCTTCGCTGTTTTGCAAGTGTACCTAGACATACCCAGAACTCTCAGGGCAGAGGTAGAAACTCACATTTTTTCTCTACTGATTATGGGGACTATAGAGCCAGTTCCTGCAAATCAGACAGGCCTAGGTTTTCATTCGAGACTTTTTCTGGTACCCAAGAAAGGGGGCACCTGGCACCCTATTCTGGATCTGTCTATTCTAAACACTTTCCTGGTGATCCCCAAATTCAAGATGCTCACCCTTCAACAGTTACTACCAATGCTGGGCAAGGATTCATGGCTGGTAACTTTGGATCTCAAGGAGGCTTATCTGCACATCCCAATAAAGGAAAGTGGCAGGCAGTTCCTTCGCTTCAGGGCTGGGGAGCAACACTTTCAATTCTCTGCATTGCCCTTTGGCTTATCTACTGCTCCCAGAGTTTTTACAAAGTGCCTGGCTCCAGCCATTGCTTTTTGCAGGCAGAGAAACATTCAATTTTATCCTTACCTGAATGACTGCTTCATTCAAGCAAACTCCCCAGAGCGACTGGAAGAGGATTTGGATTTCGTGAAAAATATTCTCACCTCTTTGGGTTACACTCTCAACGAAAAGAAGTCAGTTGGTTCCTACAAGGGAGATTGTTTTCCTGGGAGCAAGTCTGGATACAGCCACCCAAATGGTATTCCTCCCTCAACAGAAGCAAAAAGATCTTTCGGCTTACTTCATGAACTTGGCAAACATGACCCAGCTCTCTGCAAGGCAATTCCTGCAAGCACTGGGGTTCATGGCTTCATGTATTTTGATGATCCCATATGCAAGGCTGCGTATGAGAAAACTTCAATGGTACCTCAAGAATCTTTGGTGTCAACACACACAGGACTTAGACTTGACTCTTTCCCTGATTCCTTGTCTACAAATGGAGTTCCTCTGGTGGGCAACAGCCTGTTCTCAGAACAAGGGTTTGCCTTTCTGCCCACCGCCTGCCAGCCAGACTCTCACCACAGACGCATCAGTTGTTGCATGTGGGGCTCATCTGGAGGGCAGGGGCATACAGGGGACTTGGAGCACCCAGCAGATTCATCTGCACATAAACTTAAAAGAATTGATGTCAGTGCAGCAGGCCTTGCTGGCTTTCAAGGACCTACTCTACCCTGGGATTCTGCTGATCAGGACAGACAATACCACAGTCATGTGGTACATCAACAAGCAAGGGGGGACTCACTCTTACTCCTTGTGCAGACCGAGCATGAGACTATGGTCCATAGCAGCATCTGTGGGCTTGCATCTAATAGCCCAGTATCGTCCAGGGAGGCTAAACTCATTGGCGGATCATTTGAGCAGACATGTTCTGGATCCTCATGAGTGGCAACTGAACAAGGACATTTTCCATCGCATCACTCATCTTCGGGGAACCCCACAAGTGGATCTTTTCTCCTCTCACACCAGTCATCTCCTTCCAACCTTCTGCACCAGGGAGTTTCACTTCAAAGCTTGGAGGGTGGATGCGTTGTCCTTCCCATGGAACACATCTCTCAGTTTATGCATTCCTTCCTCTGCCTCTCCTTCCCAGAGTGCTGCTAAAGATAAGAGACGAAAAACCAAAGGCTATTCTGATAGCACCAGATTGGCCCAAGCAACATTGGTGTCCCCTCCTTCGCAGCCTTTCACAGGCTCAGCCTTGGCATCTTCCCCTGGTACCAGATCTGTTGGTTCAGGGAGGGGGAAGTTCCTTCATCCTTATCTTCAAACTCTGCATTTAACTGCCTGGCTAATACTTTAAATCTTTCCAAACAGGTGGCTGAAGTTCTTCATGAGGCCAGGGGGCCTAGCACCAGAAAATCCTATGCAGATAAATGGAAGAGATTTTGCTCTTGGATGCTGGCTAAAGGAGAAGACTGTTCTCATACTTCTCTTCCCTCATTCTTGACTACCTAGCAGGACTGCTTAATGGTGGACTTTCCTTTTCTCCAATCAAAATTCATGCTTCAGCAATTTCAGCTCATTGTTCTTTTGAGCAACCCATTTTTTCTCACCCCTTGATGAAACAGTTCCTGAGGGGAGCTAGTAGTCTTAGACCTCCCATAAGAGCTCCTACTCCTGCTTGGGATCTTAATTTTGTCCTGGAAAAACTTACTCTGCCTCCCTTTGAACCAGCTGCCTCTGTAGATTTGAAGTTTCTATGCTGTTAGACTGCTTTCCTTTTAGCTATTACTTCAGCTAGAAAGGTGTCTGAGCTGCAAGCCGTAATGGCATTAGAACATTTTATTGTTTTCCACTCAGATCGGGTTTCTCTGAGAACTAATCCCTCCTTTATGCCTAAGGTAGTTTCCAGTTGAACCTTTAACCAGTCTATTCACCTGCCTACATTTTTCAACAATCCCCAAAATGAAGGGGAAAGGATTCTGCACTCTCTTGATGTGCATAGACAGCTGAGATTTTACTTGGGACTAAATCCTTTCGAAAATCTGAATAGTTGTTGGTTAGTTTTGCTCCTGGGGCTCAGGGTAAAGCTATTTCAAAACAAACCATCTCCATATGGATTGCCCATTGTATTCACTTTTGTTACCTGCAGCATGGGAAGGTTCCCCCTCAGGGTATTGGGACCCATTGTACTAGAGCAGCCTCTACCTCTGCAACCTTTCTGAGAGGTGTGCCTACTAAGGACATTCTAGAAGCAGCTACTTGGTCTTCTGTCCATACTTTCACAAAGCATTACAATCTACCTTTGTTTTCTAAATCCAGGGCTGGTTTTGCCTCTGCAGTTTTGCAGGGCCTTCTTACCAACCCTTAATCTGTGATCCTTCCTCCATCCTTTGTCTTTTCCTGGGCTTGGGAATCAACCCATATGTGAGGACTGCAACAGTGAAACACGAAGAACATAGTACAGTTGTATACACTTACCATAAATGTAGATGTTAGTGTATTCACTGTTGCAGTCCTGGTTTCCCACCCTCCATTCCCTGTTTTTTACTAAGGCACAGACTATATATTTGTGTGTGTGTGTGTGTGTGTGTGTGTGTGTGTGTGTGTGTGTGTATATATATATATATATATATATATATATATATATATGTATGTATATGTATGTGTGTGTATATATATATATATATATATATATATATATATATATATATATATATATATATATATATATATATATATATATAAAAATAATTTTATTTATTTATTTATTGTATGACGTGTCCAGAGTGCTGCCTTCCTGGGTAAGCCTTCTTTTGAGGACTCCTGACAGTTAAGGCAAGAAAAACTGAGGAAATGGCATTGGCTGCCTCCCTTTTATATCTAACGTTCTGACATCAATTATACAGCCGGCAGCAGCCAACGTCATATACCAAGGACTCTGGTATTCGGGCCGACTGAGGGCTACCAGGAGCTGGATAACTCATATGTGAGGACTGCAACAGTGAATACACTTGAACATCTACATTTATGGTAAGTGTACACAACTGTACTTTTCAGCTAAATGGTAATTCTGAATGTCCATGACTTTTTTTTCTTTTACATCTGTTTATGGACAATTTCAGGCTAATAAATCCAAACTCTCTAGCTGCAGACATGCATGTTTCTGCCTTCTTATGGCATCATCAGCATAGCATAAGAGGAATGTTTGATTTTTGGAAACACAGGGTTGTCATACCTAACTGATATCCATAAACATTAGGGTGTTTACAAAATATCCCAACTAACAAACTAAAATAATGTGTATAAAGGTCATACAGGAAAAACATTTGGTTAAAAACGCAAAAAAGAAAAATCTAACAAACCTAGGTTTTCAACTGTGTGATAGCTAAAAACCTCTTGTATCAGAGGCAACATGTGATGTATACTTATTGTAATTGTAAAGAAAGGGATAAATGTGAATATTAGAATAATGGGAGAATTAATATGATTTAAGAGGAAAGTGTAAAAAGAAAGGGAAGTTATACAAAAAAAAGTTAGAAGATAATTTATAAGATATTTGTTAGAACATTGTGACCAAAATCATGGACTTTCAAAGGATATATATATATATATATATATATATATATATATATCTCAAATAGATTATTTTATAGATTAGAAGGTTTATTTATAGAAGGGGAGTTAGTTGAAACAGGATTTTCTGATCATCGTGCAGTATGGTTAGAGATAAAGGAGAGCACAGAATATATAAAATAGGAAAAGGAATAAAAAAGGTAAATGAGAGAGCATGAAACGACGGGAAAAGATTAATAATACATTTATGGATGTTACTATGAGAACATTTTATGAACAAATGGTCTGAATGGTGGATGATATTTAAGGAGAGAAAAGGTTTTTTTTTACAGTGGCAATATTATGTGAGAAAAGCAGAAAAATATAAAATAACATAGTGATGCAGTGGAAGATTTAAGACATGATAGAATTATTTTGACAAAGAAAAAAATATATGAAATCAAGAAAATACAGGAATTGTTATAAGCAAAGATATATTTTTTTACAGGGAAAAAGAGAAGTATTGAGTTACTTAAGCTGATGAGTAAAGGAAGATGGTAGTGTAATGAGAGAAATAAAAAATGTAAAAATAGAAAGAACTCCGGAAAAGGTTATGAATAGTGTAATATATAAAACATGGAAAATAAAAAAATAAGGTTTAACAGAAAAAGGGAATAGAGAGTTGGAAAAGAAGATTCTGCTGCAGGACCAGATAGAATAGGGTATGAAAAATATAAAAAATTTAAGGGATTGGCAAAAAAGTATATATTTTTAAAGATTTTGAATGAATTGCTTTTTATGTATAAAGAATTGTGTAGTGGAATTCATAAATTCATATGGAAGAAGGAAGAATACAATTAAAAAATGGAGTTTGGTAATATTGAATAATAATGATTGCAAGATCTTTATGATAATTATATTTGAAACTAAAATGGAATGTATTATGGAAGCCAGTATATATAGTATAAAGGGAAATGATTGTCAATAATTGTTAATATTTAGAGAAGTTGTGGATCATATGAATGGAAAAGTGAAAATCATGATAGGAGATCTTAAGGCATTCAACACAATTGGACATGAAATCTTATGGGTAATGATGAAAGAATATAATATAAATGAGAAAGTTAGGAAATTATGTACGTCAAGAGTATAGCAATAATAAAGTAAAAGTGGCTGGCTAAACCAAGAGGTACATATGAAGAGTGGTGTAAGACAGGGATGTCCAGTGAGTTATATACTTTTTGTATTGGTTATAAATGTGATAGCATGAAGGAAGGCGAGGTATATAACACATGAAGGGTTAAGAATTCCAGTAATGTTAACATATGCAGATGACATAATAATTGCTTAAAGCAAAATTTGAATGAAAGAAGTAATAAGTTGCACAATTGAGTGTCTTGTAGTGATAGGGATGGCTTTAATTAAAGATAAAAGTAAAGGTTTAGGTGATGTAAAGCTAGTGGTATATATTTTACAATGAATGAAATTTCTGTTAGGTGTAACATTTTGGAATAAAGATGCAAGTAGAATTCAATGAGGAAAAACAAAAAGAAAAATAAAATAAACCTATATTTTCTGGAGAAGATACAAGTTATCAGGTTTGTTATCAAAATTGTGAATGACACTTAATCGAACCTTGGGTGAGCGAATGCTTGTTCACAAAGTCTCGTATTGGCGATCTGCACATTTCTGAATACATGTTAATGAGTGCTACTGTTCATCCATTCATATGGGATTGACGTTCTTATTGGAGATCACACTAAGTGGGGATCAGAAAATGTACCCTTTGTCCTCACTGTAGTGCGATCTCAGAGTTGGTATACATAATATGCAGGGGGTGTGTTGAGTGCAGAGGGCTTGCTCTCATGCAAAACAGTAAAAATGTGTGCTGTAGAAATAAAATTCGCACTGCACATTAAACAGCCAAGGTGTGTGACATCACCTCCTTCCTTTTTGAATAATGTTGAATGCAGAAATCAGAGAAAGGGAGGATTAAAATTTAGATGAAGAAAAAAATTTATTTTGGACTTTTTTTCTTTGTAATATGTAAACAAATAAGTGTTCTTGCTTTTGATAGTAAACCAAGTTATCATTCAGGGGAAAAATGTATTTGATGAATTCAGTACTGATGGGGGAAAAACAGCATATTTATTAGTTAAGTGTATTTATGCTGCCACCAGTATTTGAAAAGGAATTATTGCAGATATTTTATCATTTATATGGGGTTCTATATTAAACCTAGTAAAAAGAGGAGTTTTGTATGTAAATAGAGAAGGAGATAATAGGGTTACTTAACCCAGTGGCATATGGTGCTTCATTAAATTTGTACAAAGTGTTAAAGTGGATAAATGAAAAAGATAAGCGATTTAGTAGGAAAACTGTATAAATATACATTTTGGGGTATGGTAAAAAAAAAGAGTAAAAGACAAACTGTGTAAATGAATAAATAAAATGTTACCAAGAAAAAATATTTTTGTGAAAAATAAAAAAATTAAGTAGAAAAGTATGGTATAAGAATGTAATGATAAAACATTACTATGTAAATCCATGGGACAATCTAACAGATTAAAACAGTTAAAGCTATAAAAATAGGCAAATGGTGTAATCAGAAAGTAGAATGTCAAGATTTTTTTTTTGTGGAGACTAGTAAATAGATAAATTGCCAGTAGAAGGAAATATACTATATAAAAAGAAAATTGATAGCATATGTTTACATTGTGAAGAAGAAACTATGGAATACGTTTTTAAAATGTAAACAGTAAAAATATTATGGGGGGAACTATGTAAAGATTTTTCAAAGATAATAAGTTGTTAAAATAAACATTGATATGATTACATTTGGATATTATAAGAGTAGAAGTAAAGAATATGTTAAAAAGACTAGATTATTTTTTGTTTTACAGAATGAAAGAATACATGAAATGATGTTTAATGGTAAATGGGTTTTGGCAACTATATTAAGTAAAAGCTGATGGTGGTTATACAAAAAGAGTAGGGGTCTAATAGGGATGAACGTTTAATATGATTTGTAAAGGAAATTATGAATATTTGTAAACAGATTTGCATATTTATATGTGCATATGTAAATGTAAATATGTAAATGTTTTGTACACAAGTTATTTTAGTATGTGTGTGTGTATATATATATATATATATATATATATATATATATATATATATATATATATATATATATATATATATATATATATATATATATATATGCATATATATATATATATATATATATATATATATATATATATATATACACACACACAAGTAAAGGACCCCTACTATTTTTTGATAGGTGCCATGGGATGTTTTTATGTATACCTGAAAGACAAATGGGGCCTCAGTTTAATGTTTCATTAAAAGGACTGCATAGTCAAGAGTGCAGCACTTCCTCATGCTGCACTGTATACTCAGTATTGAAAAATTTAGTGCAAGCACCCACAACCTTCTGATCTTCCATAACAAAAAGGCAGGTGTTTTACCTGATACGCAAAGGTGTGTGTACGTTTTTTTTTTTTATATTCAGTATACCGAAATACTGAAATACCAAACGTTAAACGGCCAAGACCATATTATCAAATTTCAGTATTTCAAAATACTGAAGTGGTGCAAAAAAAAAAATATATATATATATATATATATATATATATATATATATGTTTCTGCAGGGGGGCAAGCCCCCCTGCACCTCCACACCCTCCTGCTTAAATGTACCAACTCCGAGATCATGCTACAGTGGAGGAAAAACAAATTTCCTGTTCCGTGCCATATGCGGAAGTGCAGAACGGGTGATTTGCCGTGTCCGCACTATCATGCAGTCACAGGGATGGTATATTTAAGTGAGGGGGGCTTGCTCCCCCCTGCAGAAACTTTGTGTTTATTGTTTATTTTTTGCACCACTTCAGTATTTCGAAATACTGAAATTTCGATAATATGGTCTCAGCCATACAACGTCCGGTATTTCAGTATACTGAAATGAAACCATACATATTTATTTTTTATTTTATTTATTTTTATTTTACATTTGTTAACTGGGGGTATCTGTGCCAGAAAGGCCCTTTTTCAGCAGAGGCCCGGGGAGAAAATCTCCACATAGAAAAATTACAGATGCATTTAGTTATTTAGACACTATCAGTATACACACAAATTACAAAAGACATGTTTTTACAGTGGTATACAACACATCAACAGTTACAATGGAGAGAACAAACAAAAAATATTAATTTAAAAATAAAGGTAATTAATTTGTGGTGTACAGCTGAAATTTGGAACATAGGTAGGATACATACATGGTACACAGGTACAGTACATACACTGTAGATTAGCTAGTGTTTGTGAGTAAGATTGAAAACTATTATCAAGTACTCTAGGTTTAGTATGTGTACCTTATCTGCTTTCACTAGCCTGGGGAGCAATCATGGCACTGCCAACTTTGCTTGAGATGTTGTCTGATGAGGTCTTTAAAGGAGGCTTTGGACGATGTGTTTTAAATGCTAGTGGGGACAGAGTTCCATTTATATATATATATATATATATATATATATATATATATAAAATTTATTTATTTATATATATAATGTGTGTAAAGTTTTAGTCTCAAAGATTGCAGAAGAAAAACATTTTAGGTAGCTGGTCCTAAATATGATGAAGCTAAGGTAACTGTACTATTTCTACCTCTGACTTTTAAAACCATTCATCAGTTTCAAAAGTGAAACAGATAAGAATTGCTTGCACAAGTTCCGTCACTGGAAAGCAGGCTGCCATTTATTTCATCTGCAATCCGATTTTCAAAAGAAAGAGTTGCTTTGCTTGGGGGAAAAACTCTGACCCCCGGATTTACGAAGCCCTTCAAGAGCTATTTACGGCAATATGGCCGATGTGTGATCCAGGAACGAGCTCCCGGGATGTGCACGTTAGCTCTTAGACTAATCCTGCACGGACCGAGCTCCTGTATGCAAATTACCCTAATTTGCAGATGAAAACCATGCAAATGAGGGTAATTTGTGATTCAGGAAGCCGGCAGCTGTCAGTGAAGGACGTATGCAGTCTGCAGAAATGTACTCTGTTAGTAACAGAGTACATTTCTGCAAACTACAAAACGGAGCTATGACAGCTCCAAATAAAGGCTGCATATTATTGAGGAAACATACCACTGCGGTGGTGGTGCTGCGGTAGCGTCGTCGCCTCATAGCAAGACGTTGTCCCGTTCGATTCTCAGCTAGAGCGTCTTCTGTGTGGAGGCATACGTGAATGGGATGTGCCTTCGTTGAAGGTTGTGCATCAGGGCTGGTAACCCGGTACGTAAAAATCCACTACCAATCATTAGTGGACCGGAGTTCCGCTGTGGCAACCCCTAACCGGGGAAAAAGCCGAAAGACACAAATTATTGAGGAAGCATGCCAATGGCCAAGTAAAATGCTATTGGCATTGCAAAATGTTTAAAAAAAAAAAATAAAAAAAACTTTTTATTTTGTTTCGCCGATCTCGCCTGCTTAAGCATAGAGCAGCGGCGCACAAATGGATCTGGGGGGGGGGGATAATAAAATAAACCTAAAATAAGCATTTGAACTAAAAGCAGTATTCTGCCATGCAAGTCAGTGGCAGGCAGAAGACAACCTGGCCAGTGAGTAATGGTTGCTAAGGAGGGAGGCTCAGTGTGGGACATGTAACTATGCATTAGCAGGCAATCCTATGAAAATGAGGGGAAGGATGGTGAATCCCAGTTTTCCCCAGAGTGTGAGACAGGTCCCAAGAGTATAAGAGTATAAATAGCTGGGTGCAAGACTAGGATATAGGTGACATAATGGGTGTGTGTGTCAGGCATATACTGTAAGTGGATTGAAGCCCTGTGGCTCGGGATTGCTCCTAGCTTAGCACAGCTAAGCTAGGGGTGTGTCTAAACCTGCCTAGCACTCTTTACAAAGTGTAAGCGGGTGTGTGCGCTGCGCACCGTGTCTTACAGGAAGAAAAAAGAAGTTAAACCAGGAAATAGCTCTGTGCACATTTGAGCACTCCATTTGCGCGGTGCGCACATGGTCTTAAACAGGGAGGCAGTGGGAAGGGAAAACAGCAGTAGGAAGGTAATCAAGGAGAACTAGCTTAGCTGACAGGTGAAATGTATCAGAATCAGCCAATTACACAGGCAGCAGACCAGCCCAGCACACCACTATAAACTAAGCAAACACCCTTTCCCCCTTGTTTTTCCCAAAAACTCTGCACCACTGGTGTATACGAACGGGGAACTTTTGCAAAACGAGTGATGAGACTGAGAAGAGTGTACAGACCCAGGGTAACCTACCATGGGCTACATGAGCTGGAGATAGTGGAGCGCTATAGAGTGGACAGGGACCTCCCACAGCAAATTGTTGAGCTGTGCCAGCCACGCCTCACACACAGAACTAACAGAAGGGAACCCATCCCATTGGATACCAAGGTATGTGTTGGCCTAAGATTACTAGCTACAGGTACATTCCAAAGGCCAACTGGGGATTTTACAGGCATCAGCATCCAGGGTACCCCACCAGTTCCTGGATGCCATGTCGGCATATGGCAGTGAGCACGTATATTTCCCCATCACCCGTGAGGCATTGGCCAGCAATATGCATCTCTTCCACCAAATAGCAGAATACCCTGAGGTAGTGGGTGCAATAGACTGCACGCACATACACATCAGAGCACCACCTGGTGAGTGGGGTAGGGTCTACATCAACTGCAAGAGCTTCCTCTCCATCCACTGCCAGGTCGTGTACGATGCCCAGGGCATAATAATGAATGTGTGTGCTGGCTGCCCTGGAAGCTACCACGATTCCCACATCTGGCATCTGATGCAGCTGTACCAGACATTTGCCAATGGGGACATCCCACATGGTCACCTAGTGGAGGATGCTGGATATGCACTGGAGCCATGGCTGATGACACCCATCAGAAATGCACACACACCTGAACAAGAACTTCATAATGAGGCACACACACAAACACGAATCATAATAGAGCATGTGTTTGGGATGCTCAAGTCACGGTTCCGGTGCCTGGACACATCTGGTGGAGCCTTGCAGTACTCGCCAACTACATGTACCCAAATTGTCCTTGTATGTGCCTTGCTACACAATGTGATTCTGTGGAAACAGCTGCAGCAGGAACAGCATGGGGCAGGGCTACACAGCCCCCCACCATTGCCGAGGCTTGCACAGGCGCAGAGTGACTCGGAGAAGGAACAACCTGAGCCTGCCCCAGTAGGCAGAAGGAGGCATGCCCAGTATGCCCTGGCCTTGGCAAAGAGGCAATGCATAGCACATGCACTGACACAATAGGGACCCAGGGAATGACACCCCTCTCTGACTCGCACATACAGTGAAAGGGATGCCAAACCTGACGCTACCTGTGCCCAACCATGTATACGGAGTGTACTATGTGCATCTGACATAGGCAGCCCTGCAGCACCACCCTCAATACTGGGACACCCACAAGGTAAGTAACCCATACATGCCAGCTAGGGGGGGGGGTTATACCCAACAACAGTTACAGCCAGCAGGATAGGTGTAGACAAACACAAACAAATGCTGTACTATGGCCTTTGAATGAGCTCTATGGGTAACTCCACCCCCAGGCCTACACAGACTGCAGCAGGCCAGGCAATTGGATGTAAGTTGTGAAGGCTAGAAAGTCAGAAACTAATATGTAGGTAATTAAAGCTAAGATCTGTAGTGCAGTGGTATGCCTCTAGCCAGCACGATAGGTAAGACTACAGACTGAAATGAAGTACCCAACATACCAGTACAGTCCTAGCAAATGTGTACAAGTGTCAGGTGTCCCCCCCCCCCATCCTTCGTACACTTATAGTAACAGTCAGGTGTGCCCCCCTCCTGTTTAGAAATGTAGAAACAGGTGTCCCCCCCCCCCCCGCTATGCAGAAATGTAGCAACAGTCAGTGCCAAATGATGAATGGATACCCTGCAGACACAGCATGCTACCTGTCTGTGTACAACACAAAGGTCAGCACCGCAGTACAAACTACCTGGACTTGATCCACACATGCAATACAGATGGCCATACTGGGCATGCTCACACACTTAAACACATGAAGGCCATGTCTGCAAACACCAGTGGAAACACATGAAGGCCATGTCTGCAAACACCAGTGGACCAGACATATCTGGCATTCGCAGTTCTTAGTGCAGACACATGTCAGTATGCACCACTCCTTCCTTGCACACACATTGGATAGGAATACAGACATATATGTAAGGACAACATACTATAATGACCAAAGGTAGATGGACATAGATGTGTGGGAGAGGGTGACTGTGACAAAGAGCCATACGGGCTTGTCCCACCCAGCACACAGCCAAAGGGTCCCAAACACATGAGGTGCAGATGTCACTCACTGCAGGTACTAGCCATCAGTATCCATCAGCATGACGGACTATGTGATGCACGTGCCAGCTGTGCAACATGCCTATAAGGAAGAAGTCCTTTAGTAGCTGTGTGCACGTACCTGTAACATATGACCCTGTGTGTGCCCGCATGTGGCATGTCAACACCTACATGAATGGGTTATGGCCCATGCACACACTGCCCTCCCCATAGCAGTATTATTGCAAGCCTGATGAGGTCATCCAATGTGTAATACACCTTTGGGAGAGCTGTAGCTCAGTAATCTCCATGGCACTTCCCATAACTGCATACTGCTGTAGTGATAAACTAGTTAGGTAGTACTAACTCCAGACTTGGCAACTGTGTGAGTCTATGTTTGTTTGCGTATCTGTCTGTCTCTGACTGTGTAGAGAGAAATGCTTTTTAGGCTACTCACACTCCGTAGAAATCACATACTCAACTGTGGCCAGGCTGCTGATGTCACTCCCCTAGAAATACAGCTCTGGGAAAGTCATAGCCCAGTAATTTCTGTAGCGCGTCCTGTAACTGCGTACTGCTGTAGTGTGATGAAGTAGTTAGGTAGGTGTTCTAACTCCAGACCTGGCAAGTGTGTGTGTGTGTGTGTGTGTGTGTGTGTGTGTGTGTGTGTGTGTGTGTGTGTGTGTGTGTGTGTGTGTGTGTGTGTGCGCATGTGCGTGTGAGTAGAGAGCAATGCTTTTTAGATTACTCACACTCCATACAATTCATATACTCAACTTTGGCAAGGCTGCTGATGTCACTCACCTAGAAATACACCTCTGGGAAAGTCATAACCCAGTAGTCCCCGTAGCCCGTCCTGTAACTGCGTATTGCTGTAGTTTGATAATGTAGTTAGGTAGATGTTCCAACCCCAGAATTGACGTGTTTGTGTGTGTGTGTGTCTGTCTCTGACTGAGTAGAGAACAATGCTTTTTAGGGTACTCACACTCCTTAGAATTCATATACTCAACCTTGGCAAGGCTGCTAATGTCACCCACCTAAAAATACACCTCTGGGAAGGTTGTAGCTCAGTAATCTCTGTAGGGCGTACTGTAACTGCATACTGCTGTAGTGTGCTTTAGAATTGTGGTAGGGTTCCATCTCCACCCATGGCAGTTCTGGATGTTTTGTGTGTGTTTCAAAGTCTGCATATGGAGCAATGCATTATAGGCTAGTCACTTGCAGTACCGTTGAAATGCTCTTCTTTGGTAATCCTGCTGATGTCATCCATTGTGAAATACACCTTTGGGGAAGGATTTCTCTAGTACTCCTTGTGGTCCATCCTGTAACACCTCCATGCTGTAGTGTGATATAGACCTCGATCAGGGGGTTCTATACCCACACGTGTCAGATGTGGATTTTTTGTGCATGTCTCACTGTCTGTGTAGGGAGCAATGCATTTTAGGCTAGTCACCTGCAGTACAGTTGAAATGCCCTTCTTTGGTAATCCTGCTGATGTCATTCATTGTGAAATGCACCTTTGGGGAAGAAGTACTCCAGTAATGTCCATGGCACATACTATAACTGCGTAGTGCTGTAGTGTAATAAACTAGTTAGGTAGGGGTTCTACTCCCCGACGTGACGCGTGTGTGTGTGTTTGTATCCCTGTGTAGAGGTGGTTGAGTGTGTGTGACAACTCTGGGCAATGTGGAGGGGGTTTTGCTTATTTCTTTTATGGTGGCCCTACTGTGTATCACAAGGTCAACCATTGAGGGATAACGGATGTAAATTTAGCTGAGAGGCTGGGGTGCAAAGCAATACCCATACATGTAACATCAAGGCCAGCCAATCACAGTTAGCAACCCCACTATTACCCAGAGCACACACTCAAGCCATGTGTCATACACATACACATGCCTAGGCAACAGCCAATATGTGGGTAGTACACTGCATATTGACCACTGAAAGTAACTATGCAATGATAGCAGTGGGCTACAGAGGCCATGTCATCCTGGCCATCTGTCCAATATGCACGTACATGCAGACAGTGCACCTCCACCATGTGCCCCAATGGACACCTGCACCACCTGTGGTGCCTTCACATGTGACTCACAACAGACAATACCATGCTTGACAACCTGCCCTGTATGGACAGATGACACTGACATCAGGGAATGCTGTTAGCATGCTATCAATGTAGGTGCAGGGTAAACCTGCTGCCCATTACCAGTTCCTGCCACAGGTGGCCAAGACTGGCACATCTGATGATGATCTGTGTTCACAACATGGACCAGACACCCCAGGTACAGTTCCACATGTCACTGTACATGCATGTGGGAGGTGTGCACATCCCAGACACCATCCATGTCATGGACTAAGGAACACATACATGGCAAGTGATGCACAGCAGTAGCCACACACAATAGTCACCCAGGTGACTGGATGGGGGATTCAGTACCCACCTGTGTGGGCAAATGCAGAAACTACAGGCCTGAGCCACAGTGCAGACCATTGTCATGTGGCCTGATGCCAAGGTGTACCCATCGCCTATCCTTGTACAGCCTGCTGGCACAGTTGACCACCACACACCCATGCATGTCAGAACTGGCAACCTGTGTGTTTGTGTGTTGTTGTTTGGTGCGTATGTCCACATCCACACTCACTACAACCCCCCCGGGCATACTGAAGCATGCTGTCTGATACCTCCTCTTACTCTTTGCCCATACGACCACCGTATGACCTGTGTGGTGCATGTGATACCTGCACATTGATGTGTTGTGGCAATCCCACTAGTAATGAGTTGCAATCCTGGCCCTGCCAAGTGTGTCAATGTGTGTGCTTCCCTGTGTGTGTGCCTGTGTTGACACTGGCACCTGTTCATGCAGACAGACACGTGTACATCACCTACCATATATCTATAGTATCCCTGTTGCAGATGTCACTCACCATCACATATATGTTCTGAGTGCTCCACAGCAGGTAACCCATGTGGCGCATCCAGTAACTGCATCGAACTGTGATAGCACTACATAGTTGTCGGGGGTTTGATATCCTGTGCTGGTAGGTGCGTGACACAAACATGCTTCAGTTTTACTCACCCACCACTCCCTGACATGTATTTGCCTCTCTCTGCCTCCCCCTCTCTTGTGGATGTGGAGACCCACACTTGCTTTGCTTACGCAGCAGCATGTGTATTTTAAGTGATGATCATGATCAGCTGATGGTCTCTACACGAATTGCAGCTCTCCCGTAGCTGATTGCATGTGGAACAGCTGTGGTAACATTCCCATAGCCAATTGCTTTGAAACACACTCCAATACTTAGGAACATCATGGTGGTGTTGGCCCTTTTCAGTCACTGTGAGCAGGAACTAGATCTGTTGTTTGGCAAACAGCATCTCAGATGGATTGAGGCTTTACCTCTAACAACATACACTGTGGAAAGAGGCCAACGAACAGGAGGGGGATGTGCCTGACCTGACTACAGACTGTAAGTGCTGTTATACTGCATTTGGAGTAATGTTAGTTTAACGGTGTTTGTCTGGATATGCCTGTTGTACATGTCGCAATACCTGCCATGTCAGTTCCATGTATGAGGAATCCCCATCTGCAGGGTCATCTGCATACTGGGCAGTGTTGTGCCTTTTGGTTTCATGTGTTGGCCACGGTGCATCTATCAGTGGAGTGCAGAAGGTATTGTGAGGATTGCAGTCTGTAGATGGTGAAGGCCATGACAGTTACTGACTTCATATCCCTCATAGGACATATGTTGCAACAAACCTCGTTACAGTGGTAAATTTATGAGGTTATCACAGCAACATGTTTATACTGGCCCTGTGTATGTGCTGTCAGCCACACCTCTGTCAACCTTTGTACATATGTCGTGCATGAAGTGGTGCAAATGTGCTGTACACCATAAATAGTGTAATATCTGATAACAAGCCAGTGGTATATCAGATTGCTACACGTCATGTACTGTAGGGGGTTATATTTCATGACATAACATGGACATTCTGTGGATGTTTGTACAGTACTGAGGTCTTTGTAGTGATGGTTAATGTTGGCAGTGTGTGTATTGTTAATATGTACAGACTCTGGTAGATGTCATTGTTCTAGCTCCCCTTCTGTGTGATGTTAAATGCTGCCCCACTGTATGGTACCGTTTTGCCGTACATGCTTGTAGGGCCATACACACACACATGTCCCATACCACAAACAGCCATCAGACCAAACTGTGTAGCAGCCCAGTATATGTAGGGTCATTCTGTGAGTGGCACATATGAGGATAGTGTAGAACAGATGGTCCATATACTGTAATATTGTGCTAGCTTACCATATGTGGCTGTGTTCACAGTGGTTGTGGTTATGCACTTTCACACAGGTGTATCTTACCCAGTGCTGTGACATGGCTGTTGAGCCTGCTATATATGCAGGTACATGTGCATTCCCCCATACGAGATGTAGGTCATTGTTGAGCCAGTCTGCCTGTAGCCTGTACAGTGCATTGTTACATGCCTAGGAGCTTAGTGTACTTACCCAGTGAGATGTCATGTGCAGATACTTGTCAGATGTACTGCTGCCGCGCCTCCCTTAAAAGTCATGTATGTCAGACAGAGCAGTGGGATGCTGTACAGATGTATGTCAATATCTAGTGGGTTGTATGTGTCCATGGCACTCCTGTACCACCAGTCATTGTGTCAGGCCAGACAGGAGTGTGTGAATCCAAAACCTATGGTGGCAAATGTATACCAGTCGTTATGTGGTATACCCATCTACTTGGCTATCTACATCCATATGGTCAGGCCTGGTACACGTTGTGCACTAAGGGATTATGTGTAAACCTCTGGACTGTACAGGGTGTGTCCGAAGTTCCACATATATTGGCCAGTATCTCTGCTGCACTCCACAGGGACATTACATGCTAGCGGCAGTACTTTACAATGATTTACTTAGGGTGCCTGTCAGTAGCCAATGGCACATGTTATAAGCAGATGTCACCTTCCACACACACACCATGTATGTGAAGACCATCCCAATGACGGTAGCAATAGTCTAGTAATATACCTGCTATACATACCTGACATCCCCTTGCACTACGACTTTGGGACTATAGAGGTTGAGGTAGGGCTACAGTCCAAGTCCAGGACATATGGTGGAAATATATGTACATATACTTATCCAGATAGCCATATATAGATAAGTACACATGTGTACTACTACCAATTACCACTGTCATGGCAACCACCCACTATAAATCCCTACAGCATGTGGGTGTGGTCCCTTTACATTTCCTGTGTGATGGACATCCTTCCTGTGTGTGGGCATCTAGTGTTACAGACAGCAGCTAGCAATATCTCTTACAGGAGAACCTGCACACTCAGAGCAGCCACATATTTGTAGGAGGATCAGGAACTACAGACAGACTGTGAGTAGAGTTGTGTTATGCTTTGTATAGTACTGGTGTTACAGGGTGTGTGTGTGTGTGTGTGTGTGTGTGTGTGTGTGTGTGTGTGTGTGTGTGTGTGTGTATACATACTAGTGTACCTTGGAATGCAGTCTGTCTGCATAGCTCAGTGTGTGGGCCTATCCTTTTGCTAGACAGAGGTATGCCTATCGTGTTGCCCATCCACCACACAGGTCCTGTGTCAGATATTACACTGGCAGTGTGTGTGTTGTGTGCTGTCAGTACATGGCTGCATCCATTTGTGTCTAACCTCAATTCCCTGACTAAGGGTATGTTGCAGACTATCCTGTAACACCAGCACCTTGCTTAGTGTATGGCAACAGTGTTCTACATATGTGCATGTGTTCCAGCCTCTGTCCTCCATCTACATACCAAGCTTTGCACATATGTCATGCTGTTGGGGGTTCTGTAGTGGACTGTGAGTATATCACACTGCCATTAGTCCACTGCTGTTTTATCCCCCACACATACAATGGGGCTGGGGCCATATATGTGTGGGCATCACCTACACAATACATGTGTGCTCTTATGCACGCCAGAGGCCAGTGTATGTAACAGTGGTATATGGGCCTGCATTATTCAGTGTAGGTGGGGAGCACCATAAATGACCTAGGCTGTTACAAAATGTGGGGGTATCGGGTGAGCTGCCACAAGGTATCTGGATGTACAGTACTGTGTACTTTACTTACATGAATTGGGGTACTGCAAGCCTACTGCCTCCTGCCATACAGACTGTTCTGTTTGTCGGTGTGATCGTGATGGTGTCAGTTATGCCTTATGTACCAGTTACAAACCCATTTGATCACAAAACGTCTTTACCTCCTACTGTGTTTGTACAGTGTGTAGATAGAGGCTGCTGAATTATACACCTGCAGTACATACTGTTGATTGTTTGCTATCCTGTGGCCCAGTCTGTCTTCACTATTGCACAATTTGAAGGGCTTGGCCTGGACAGAAACAGTTGTGAACCTTTCCAGACTACTGTATTAGTGTAACTGTTTCACAGTTGCAGTACTCGGTTTATATGGTTGTCAGTATCTGAACAGCTGTATGACATGGCATATAGAACTGTTATAGTACACAATTAAAGAATTCCCATTTCTGCAAACCTGTGTATTGTCTTTCCTATGACCTTTCTATGGGTATATGTTGCAGGCAACGATTGACATTTGTATGGCTGGGCCCATACAGTGTCCAGTTGTTCAGGTGTTAACTGTAGGCATAGTGGCTGTTCCATATTGTGTGCACCTTCTACATATGTATCTTACTGTATATATATCTGCATGTGTATGTGTAGTCACGTGTGTGTATGTATGTGTGTGTTTATATGTATATATATCTGTGTCTGTGTATCTGTATCCTGGGGATGTTGATGGCTTCCACATATTACATGTCCTGTGGGAGGCAGACTGTACTTGGTAGTGTATTGCAGGGCGCACATGTTTGGCTGTGGAGGGGATGCCTATTCGTACAAGACGTTTAGTATGCGGTGCCTCTCAACCCCATTAACAGTGCATGTGGACATATGTGTATTTGTTAATCTGCCATTGCTATCTACAGATGTATGGCCATATATATGTATATATATATATATATATATATATATATATATATATATATATATATATACACATAAAACTTTGTCCATATATACCTACATAGATATATATCTGCATACACACGTAACGTGCTGTGTATATGTAGATATGCAAGTGTAGACACATATGTGTCGATTTAGGCATATGCATGTATATATGTGCATATATATTGATAAATGGATATAGTTTTAGAAATTAATATATATATATATATTTATATCTACATATCTATATCTACATATGTTGTATCTGTTTAGATATTAATATATTTATACACACATGCATCTAGATGTTGGTATACATTCTCTGTACTGTTGCATGACTGGACTGGATGATATGTTTCTGATAACATCAAATCTCTTTGTATCTGTCATGGCTTAGTGGTAAATCACTTTGTCTATGGTGTGCAGGGTCCTTGGCTTGAGCCTTGCAAGAGCTGTTTATTATGTTGCTGAGCGGAACATGGCCCGTTGGATACACAGTGATTAAGGCACTTTAAAGTAGTTGTAAGCAGGTTTGCGCGGAGCTTAGCAATGCCTACACAGGTTAAGCAATTCAGAAGCCGAGTATAAGAAACTATAACCAAACTTTAGCAGTGCTTACCTTCGTGCAGACCCGCTTTAAAGTGCCTTAACACACTCTGTATCCATCAGCCCTCGTTCTGCCTGGCAACAAAATAAACTACCTCTGCTAGGCCCGAACCCAGGACCATGCACAACCATAGCCAAAGTGATTTACCTGTAAGCCATCTCAGATATACATAACCCTGCTGTATTCACAAACATATCATCCAGCCCAGTCATTCAACAGTACAGAGAATGTATTCCAACATGTAGATGTATGTGTGTGTGAAAATATATTAATGTCTAAACAGATACAACATATTGATATACACATATATGTACGTAGATATTTATATCTATATAGGTATATACGGACATGCATCTGTAGATAAAGTGGGAATGTAGCAGAAACATAATGTCCACATGCACCATTAATGGGGTTGACAGGCACAAACAACATACGTCATGCACGAATAGGTATCCCCCCCCCCACAGCCAAACATGTCTGCCCTGCAATACACTACCAACTGTTGCAGATACCATAACCAGGACCTTACACGACAAGGGCACAAGATGTTAACAATACTCCATCCCACCTGTATGATGTCAGGCTGGTATCAGTAACATATCATGCAGTACAGTCAGGCTCATAATGACTCCTATTTTGCAGTCATCTGTTACCTTTGTTAGCCAGAGTCCCGTACTGTTGGCCTGTACTTCAGAGATGTAGATGCCAAACAACAGTGGTCCCAGGACTGAACCCTGATGTACTCCACTTGTCACTTTTCTGGAGATAGATTTGGAGTCAGTTACACCTACAATTTGGGTTCTGTCAGTAAGCCATGTGGCAAATCATCGAATGGCATAAGGATTTATGGCCGTATTAGTACGTTAATCTATGTTTCCAGACTGGGGGATGCAGTTGAAGGGCTTGGCGAGGTCCACATAGGCTTTGTGGACTGCCTTACCCTCTTCAACAGCTATGCAGACTGAGTCAAAGCAGTCAGTCAGTTTCAGGAGACAAGACTGGCCCTCCATGAGCCCAATCTGTGTGGGGGTTCAATGTTTGAGGGTTGCCAATGTCTTGAGTTCAAAACTTCCCTGATAATGCATTCCATAGCCATGCAGATCAGGCTCATCAGACTGATGTGAGGGTAGTTCCAGGGATCCAAGGTGGATACCCCCTTGAGTGGGATAACTGCAGCTGTGCTCCACTCAGTGGGCACCAGGCCTGATGCGGGGCTATGATTACACGTGACAGGTGAGTTGCCATTTCATTTTGTAGTTCATGTAGTACACAGCCCAGGATGTCATCTGATCCCATGGATGCTGTATTCTTAACTGTGGATAGTGCGGTTTCTGCCTGTGTGGCCGTGATTACTGGGCAATGGAACTCTCATTTCGTATTGACATGGGCCCTTTTGGGGGGGGGGTGATACGGGGTGAATGTGGCACTAAATCAATCTGCCAGGATATTGGCACAATCCGTTGGAGCATTCTATGTAATGGCATTCAGTTGTAGCTCAGAGCACTTCTGAGCATTGCCAGTTAGATTCTGGACATAACTATAGAATGCTTTGTGGTCGTCTGTGAAATCTGTGGCAATTTTATTTACATAACCAGCTTTGGAGGATTCCATGAGGGATCTCAACGTCTTACTGGGGCTGGTAAGGGAGTTGTTTGCATCCTTGGATTATCCTTTTTTCTTCAACAGTGTCTGCCTTCTGTTGTATACTCTGTTAATGACAGGAGACCACCAGACTGGCTTGCTTATTTGGGAGGTGAGCGTCGTGGTTCTATGCGGGATGTCAGTAATCATGCACAAGTGGATGTGCTCATACAGTGCCATAGTGCAGGATTAATCAGTTGAACTGTCAGCTCCTTTCTCCATGGGTGTCACAAACATGGTCACTTCTGCCATGGGTAGCATGAAGTCGGCTTTGGAGAGGTATTTTACGGACAACTGTATATACATTCCTTTCTCATGTTCAGTTTGATTAGCCTAATGTGGGATTACTTTGGTGAAACCTCAGTCTCATGTACTGTTGTGATGGCTTAGTGGTTAGTTACTGTGACTGTAGTGTACAGGGTCCTAGGTTCATGACCTGCAAAGGCAGGTTATTTTTGTTCTGTCCAGAGCAGTGGTTAATGCATACAGACTAATTAGGGCAATTTAGGTTAGTCACACTCAATACAATTCAAATGCCCTACTTTGGCAATCCTGCTTATGTCAATCACTGTGAAGTACACCTTTGGGGAAAGAGTACTCCAGCAATCTCTGTGGTGCGTGCTATAACTGCGTAATGCTGTAGTGTGATGTAGAACTCTGGTAGGGGTTCTGTTCTCACACATGGAAGTTGTGGATGCTTTTGTGTCTTTTCTTATGCCTGTGTAGAAAGCAATGCATGTTTGGCTAGTCACACTCACTACAATTCATTTGCACTACTTTGGCAATCCTGCTGATGTCACTCGCTGTGAAATAAATATTTGGGGAAAGAGTACGCCAGTAATCTCCGTGCCACGTTCTATAATTGCATAGTACTGTAGTGTAATAACTAGTTAGGTAGGAGTTCTAATCCCAGATGTGACAGGTTTTGTGTGTGTGTGTGTGTGTGTGTGTGTGTGTGTGTGTGTGTGTGTGTGTGTGTGTCTTAATGTGTCGATGTTTGTCGTTCGTGTCCTGTGTGGAGGCAGTTGTGAGTGTGTAACAACTGGACTCAATGATGAGTGGGTTTTTAAAATTTCTTATATGGGGCCCCTAGTATAAATCACATTCTATATTTGCATAGTGCTGTAGTGTAATAACTAGTTAGGTAGGAGTTCTAATCCCAGATGTGACAGGTTGTGTGTGTGTGTGTCTTAATGTGTCGATGTTTGTCGTTCGTGTCCTGTGTGGAGGCGGTTGTGAGTGTTTAACAACTGGACTCCGTGATGAGTGGGTTTTTAAAATTTTTATATGGTGCCCCTAGTATAAATCACAATATCCACCATGCAGGGATAACAGATGTGATATCAGTACATAGTCAGGGGTTCGATACCCTGGACTGGTAGGTGTGTGACACAAACATGCTTACCTTTTACTCTCCCAACCCACTCTGACTTATCTTTGCCTCTGTCTGCCTCTCTCACTCCCTCTCTGGTGGATATGGAGAGACACACCTGCTTTGCTTAGGCAGCGGCATGTGTATTTTCAGTGATGCTCATGATCAGCTGATGGCCTTTGGACAGATTACAGCCCTTCTTTAGCTGATTGCATGTGGAACAGCTGTGGTAACGTTCCCATAGCCAGTTGCATGGAAACACACTCCAATATCTAGGAACATCATGTTGGTGTTGGGCCTTTTCATTTGCTGTGAGCAGGATCTAGATCTGTTTGGCAAACAGCTTCACAGATGGATTGGGGACTTACCTCTGACAAACATACACTGTGGAAACAGGCAAACACACAGGAAGGGGATGTGCCTGTCTTGGCTACAGACTGTAAGTGTTGCTATACTGCACTTGGGGTAATATTGGTTTAGCAGGGTGTGTGTAGATATGGCTGTCTTACTTTTAATACTTGTCATGTCAGTGCTGTGATTATGAGGAATCCCCATCTGTAGGGTCATCTGCAGACTGGGCAATGTGTGGTGCCTTGTGTTACCCACAAAGCACCTATCTCTCAACTGCAGAAGGTAGTATGAGGATTGCAGTGTGTAGATGGTGACAGCCGGGAGAGTTACTGACGTCGTATCCCTCATAAGACATAAGTTGCATCAAACCCTGTTACGACGGGAAATGTATGAGGTTATCACAGTGACATGTCAATATTGGCCCTGTGTTTGTGCCTCTAGCCACAACTCTGTCAACCTTTGTATATATGTCATGCAGTAGGGGGTGCATATGTTCTGTACACCATATTCATTGACAGCATATCTGATAACAAGCCCATGAGATGTCAGACTGCTACACGTTATGTATAGTAGGGATTCTATTTGAGGACATAGCCTGGGCATTCTGTGGTTATGTGTAAGTCTGGTAATTGTCGACAGTGTGTGTATAGTGAATATGTACCTTGGCCTGTGTAGAGACTGTGGTAGATGTAATTGTTCTTGGTCCTGTTCTATCAGGGTGACATACAGTGGAGCAGCATGTAAAATCAATCAGCTTACATGTTTGTAGGGGCAAACACACACATGTCCCCCCAATCCACAGACAGCCATCGGACCACACTGTGTAGTGGCCCAGTATGTAGGGTTGTTGTGTTAGTGGCTCATATGAGGATGGTGTACATCAGATAGTCCATATACTGTAATAGTACGCTAGCTTACCATATGTGGCTGTGGCTGTGGCTGTGTTCACATTGGTTGTAGTTATGCACTTTCTCACAGGTGTCTGTTACTCTGTGATGTGACATGCCTGTAGAGCCTGCTATCTATGCAGGTACATGTGTATTCCCATATAAGGGGATGTAGCCCAGTGTTGTTAGTCTGCCTGTAGCCTGCACTGTGCTTTGTTACATGCCTAGCAGCTTACTGCACTTATCCATTGAGATGTTATCTTGCCAGATGTACTGCTGCTGGGCCACCATAAAAGTCATGCATGTCAGACAAAGCAGTGGGATGCTGTTCAGATGTATGTCACTAACTAGTGTATAGTATGTG